>NW_022991140.1:0-112500 GCF_902827175.1 Gymnodraco acuticeps
TTCTTTACTATCAGGAATTAAGTGTTTCCATAAAGCAAGTTTTCAGCTTCTTAAGTGTCGAATGCTAACGTGCACATAAAGACAGAACAACCAGAAGAGCAGCGTTACAGCAGACATGATATAAAATCAGAGGGTTGTCTTCCCACACAGACAGGTGCATGCAGTGTTTCCTTGTTAGTGAGGGGGGTTATTTCAGCAGAAGAAGAAGGGCATGTAGAGGAAGGACCTCATGGCCGTCCCTGCTGCCATCCCAGCCAGTAAACCCAGAGCCATGCGCTCCATCGCCCCGTCGAACGGGTCCCTCTGAACCAGAACCTGGTGCGTCCCTGAAACACATTTAAAGGTCCCCTATCATACTGTTTCTCATCAATATATCACAGGTCTCAGATATATCCAGAACCTGTCTCTGATTGGCTGAAACACCAAACAGATCATGGCAGCATTACCCATAATCCCCTCTGTTTCAGCCCTGTTTCCAAAGTGCTGATTCTCTGTCTGTTACTTTAGATGAAAATAAGGAGCCCCTCCCCACGCCCCTCTGAGAGAGATTTGGTTACAAAGAACTCAATGGTGCTCTAGGAGGAGATTCAGGTGATAGGGGGGGGGGGGTTACCTTGGTTGCTGATTGGCTAATGGTTACACAAGCCAACACATCGTTATGACATCATAAAGTGGCCAAAATCTGATCAGCTCATTTTCAGACAGGTTTTTATAGAAATGGATCAAAAAGAGAGAGAATCTTTGTTCCTGGAACTTTCAGAGTCTCTTTCCACAGAGGGGACACATGTTGATGTAGAAGAGACATGAAGAAGAGGGGACACATGTTGATGTAGAAGAGACATGAAGAAGAGGGGACACATGTTGATGTAGAAGAGACATGAAGAAGAGGGGACACATGTTGATGTAGAAGAGACATGGAGAAGAGGGGACACATGTTGATGTAGAAGAGACATGAAGAAGAGGGGACACATGTTGATGTAGAAGAGACATGAAGAAGAGGGGACACATGTTGATGTAGAAGAGACATGAAGAAGAGGGGACACATGTTGATGTAGAAGATACATGAACAAGAGGGGACACATGTTGATGTAGAAGAGACATGAAGAAGAGGGGACACATGTTGATGTAGAAGAGACATGAAGAAGAGGGGACACATGTTGATGTAGAAGAGACATGAAGAAGAGGGGACACATGTTGATGTAGAAGAGACATGAAGAAGAGGGGACACATGTTGATGTAGAAGAGACATGGAGAAGAGGGGACACATGTTGATGTAGAAGAGACATGGAGAAGAGGGGACACGTGTTGATGTAGAAGAGACATTAGGAAGAGGGGACACATGTTGATGTAGAAGAGACATGGAGAAGAGGATTTTGCATAATAGGTCCCCTTTAATGTTTATGTGTTGCCTGAAATCAACTCTGAGTTTCTCCCAGGATAAAAAAAAATACTTTTTCCAATTCTGATTTTGTATGACTTCATCTTGTCTTACACCATACACTCTTACTATTTCAGGTGATATAACCTTTACCTGAAAAAAACAAGTAAAGCTTTGGTGACCCACAACTTAAAGATAGGCATGTATTGGACTAAACTGCTTTTGGGCACATTTGCATACGATGAAGGTCTAGCTGTGTCCTGCTAAATATGAACCAATATAAAACAACTACACTATATAACACATTCATTGATCATGAATTGTTCCATGCATTGCTAATGTAACCAATAAATAATCACTATTTATTTTGTCTCTGAAATAATGTCCTGAAAGGCGTCTCTTCATTTATTTATTTCAACATACCTGGTCCTGCTCCAGGTGTGATGTAGACCGTGTGGTAGCTGTTGATGGGGATAGCTTCGTAGGAGTCTTCGTATGGGTCGTATTGAAACACCTGTAGAGAGAGAACGGTTTGAAATAACAGCTCTGACAGTATAAGCAGATCAAAACTCAGCTTTTTAAAATTTAAATAAAACTCACGGGGTTTCTCCTGGTGTCGAGCAGAGTCAGTTTCCACGCTCTGAAAGAAAGACAAGAAGCTGTGAAGATGTAAAGTGAAGCAGAGAAAAGAAGACATAATAATAATAATACATGGGATTTCTATAGCGTGTTTCCTAATGCTCAAAGACGCTTTACGTCAAATCCGAACAGGAACAGAACAAAGAAAACCAAATACATAGGGTGTTTCTCAATGTCGAGTACGCTTGCTTGGTAGCACATGTCTTCCGAGTAACTTGCTTCAGAAGCGAGGCAAGAATCCTTCCTGGCATTGAGTGGAACAGGCGAGCAAGTGTGCAGGTGTGCGTCAGATGCAATGCCCCGCCTTACATTTTCCACCACAGATTTGGGGAAATTGGTCCGTGCGCAAAGCATTGTGGGGATTTTAAGACCGCGCAGTCTACCCATGTGCAGCCTCGAAATGTCTCCAAACGAAGTACGCCGGGCTCGGTAGATTTCCAAGTATGCTGGACATTGGAACAGTCCTTCGGCGGCACTCGATGACGTAGTATACTTGAAATAGTGGCTCTGGAGCAACTTTACTCGAGATTGAGAAACACCCATAGACTGTAGCCCTAATTGTTGATCAGAGTTTAAAGCTAGTTTGAAAGCTAGAGTGAATAATGACATGAGAGAAGTGGAGAAACCTACATGGACTCATCCTCACTGTTAGCACACAGGTTGACTGTGGAGCCGTTAGAGAGCTGAACCACGATCAGGTTCTCCCTGGGATTACTCTCTGGAGGAGGCACTCCTGGAGAGAGAACACACATTATAAAAAGGAGCAGTTCACTATAAAATATGCAAGTTGTCATCTGTGTTAAATCACTCCAAACATCAGAGAAAGAGCGAGGTCTCTTTATACTTAAAGTGGACCTATCATGCTATATTTGAATGATATAGTGTAGGACCATACCTATGTAAGGCATATTTATACTTTTTATTTTTCAAAATACCAAACAGATCATGCATTTTAGCCATTCCTCATTTCGCTCAATTTAACACAGTCTTAGCACGGGCTGATTCTGTGAGAACAGCACCATCTACAGGCCTGGCATATGTACTACAGCGTCTCCAGCGCGTTCGAACGGCAATGTCCGTGGCTGTCTCCTCCTGATTGGTGGAGTTGACCCAATAGCCGTAGCGCCACTTCTGTGACGTCATAGAAGTGTTCAAATCTGGATCAGTCTGTATCAGATCCGTTGCAGACTCTTTTTTAGAGATTTGGGTATGGAGGAAAATAGAGAGGGTTGTGTTTTCTGACACTTGGTGAGTTCCCTGGATCACCGGGGACACATATTCATGTATAAAAGACGTACAAAAGTGCATTTTGCATGATAGCTTTAAGTGTAGGTCATTTTGAGAGTTGCTTAATAAAAAGTGAAACCTTGTAGGACCTTTTCATACATATATAGTTATGTCTCAATGATTAAAGGGTTAGAGTAAACCTTTATATCTGTACCTGGAATGATAACGAAGGACTGGACTGACTCAATTGAGAGAATAATAATAGTACGGTTTAAGAATGAACACCCTCTGTCTTGGTTAGCTGGCCGGCTCTGTTGTGATTGGATAACCGCCTAGAGATGTCCCGCCCCTTAGCCCTAATAAAGAATTTCCCAAATTGGGATCAATAAAGTACCTGTCTCTCTATCTATCCATCTATCTCTCTATCTATCTCTCTATCCATCCATCCATCTATCTCTCTATCTCTCTATCTATCCATCCATCCATCTATCTCTCTATCTCTCTATCTATCTATCCATCCATTTATCTATTTATCTATCTATCTATCCATCTATCTATCTATCCATCCATCCATCCATCTATCTCTCTATCTCTATCTATCTATCTCTCTATCTATCTATCTATCCATCCATTTATCTATCTATCTATCTATCTATTTATCTATCTATCTATCCATCTATCTATCTATCCATCCATCCATATATCTCTCTATCTATCTATCTCTCTATCTCTCTATCTATCTATCCATCGATCTATCTATTTCTCTATCTATCTATCTATTTCTCTATCTATCTATCTATTTATCTATCTATCTATCTATTTCTCTATCTATCCATCCATCTATCTATCTATCTATCCATCCATCCATCCATCCATCCATCCATCCATCCATCCATCCATCCATCCATCCATCCATCTATCTATCTATCCATCTATCCATCCATCTGAACAAGGTGTTGAAGCCCTAGCCAATAGGAGAGCGAGTGTTCCATAGTGATGTCATTATGTTAAGGAAGTAAACAAAGGTTAGTGTTAGAGAGAAACTCCCCCTGGAGGGAACACAGGGACTTTATCCTTTGCAGACCATGTACATGCACTAAAACCTATATAACACACTACAGGAGAGGGAAGACACCATAAAGCAGAATAGGGCCCCTTTAAGTTTTTCGTTGTTATTCTTGCTTGAAGACGGATAGTGACGTTCTGTCTTGTTCTGAAGAATCTGTTCCTATAAATGAATCTCAGACTGCTTCGCTGATGAGTGCTCCTGCAGAGCAATCATCAAATAAAAGCTGTGTCCCAGTTCCATACTAAATACTAATTGTATGCATTATATACATGACATACTTATCTTTTAGTAAACACTGTTTGTGCAATTATTATTACATGTCACTTGTTAGACGCTTTTTATTATTTATTTTTATTATTATAATTATTATGAGAACTTTTTTATACTTGCAGAAAATGGGATGTCAATCAAACTGTGGTTTCAGAAGTGCAATTAAGATAAGTCCCAGATGTTTTTCAATAGTTTCTATTGTTTGTTTGGAAAGGTTTTCTCGAGCTCCATTTTCTGTGTTGGACTATAAAGGAACTACAGTTCCTTTGTAGTTCCTTTATAGCCCAACATTAGCCGCCTTTAGCTTAGCGGTGGTGACGTGAAGTCATGTGGCCGTGCTGTAGTTCCTTTATAGCCCAACATTAGCCTCCTTTAGCTTAGCGGTGGTGACGTGAAGTCATGTGACCGTGCTATAGTTCCTTTATAGCCCAACATTAGCTGCCTTTAGCTTAGCGGTGGTGACGTGAAGTCATGTGACCGTGCTGTAGTTCCTTTATAGCCCAACATTAGCTACCTTTAGCTTAGCGGTGGTGACGTGAAGTCATGTGACCGTGCTGTAGTTCCTTTATAGCCCAACATTAGCCGCCTTTAGCTTAGCGGTGGTGACGTGAAGTCATGTGACCGTGCTGTAGTTCCTTTATAGCCCAACATTAGCCGCCTTTAGCTTAGCGGTGGTGACGTGAAGTCATGTGACCGTGCTGTAGTTCCTTTATAGCCCAACATTAGCCTCCTTTAGCTTAGCGGTGGTGGCGTGAAGTCATGTGGCCGTGCTGTAGTTCCTTTATAGCCCAACATTAGCCACCTTTAGCTTAGCGGCAGTGGCGGTTCTAGACCAATTTGACTGGGGGGGCCACTGGGGGGCCAGTTATTTTCTGAGGGGGGCACAATAAATGCAGGACGAAAAAGAGAACTAGACAGTATGAAGTAATTGCGCATAAGAAAACAATGCAATACAGTTATTGGTATTTGTTTCAGTACACTTATTTATTTCAGATAGATCTTATAGTTATTACTGTCAGCTTCAGCTTAAATTATAGTGCAATGTTTGCACTAACACCATATTTATATAAAAATAAAGGCAATGAACAGTTACATCTCTACTTTACATAAGGGTGTCTGCACAATCTCACATTACAGCAACAAAATCCTGCGGTTTTTGGCAAACCGAGTACCAGAAAATATACATTTAAAAAAATAAATAAAAACTTTTCCCCACAGGGGGGTCAGAGGTCAGTGTTATGGGGCACTGGCCCCCCTGCCCCCCCCCCCCCCCCCCCCTAGAACCGCCCCTGCTTAGCGGTGATGATGTGAAGTCATGTGACCGTGCTGTATTTCCTTTATAGTGCAACAGCCACCTTTAGCTTAGCGGTAGTGACGTGAAGTCATGTGACCTTGCTGTCATTCCTTTATAGCCCAACATTAGCCACCTTTAGCTTAGCGGTGGTGACGTGAAGTCATGTGACCGTGCTGTCATTCCTTTATAGCCCAACATTAGCCACCTTTAGCTTAGCGGTGGTGACGTGAAGTCATGTGACCGTGCTGTAGTTCCTTTATAGCCCAACGTTAGCCACCTTTAGCTTAGCGATGGTGATGTGAAGTCATGTGACCGTGCTGTAGTTCCTTTATAGCCCAACGTTAGCTTTTTACTTCAGAAATCATAAAATGTTGTTAATATGTGGAGATTATCCTGCTGAACAAAACGTCTAAGTATCATAAACGTTGATTATTTTCTGCAATAGGCCTAATCCTAAATCCAAAGGAAATAAATATCCCATTTCCGTGTTGTGGAGGGAACCAGAAAGATACTATCTGTCAACTACAGTCTACAAAAATACGTCATCACTGCACCACTGTGTATGGGTTATCTTACCTCCACACTCCAGGCCTGACCTCACGTCCACACACCTTGTCTTGAGGCTGACTCGGTGCTCCAGGTCTCTCCTGCTCTCGTTCTTATAAAAGCAAAGATTCCCATCGATCCAAAGGTCGCACCAGTTCAACTTCCAGCGTTTCAGGACAGAAGCTGGAGGAGAGACACAGTGGAGCATCAGTAGGGGAGCACGATTTACAAAAAAATAGCAATATATGATTCACGATATCCGAGGGAAAGAAAAAGAGGGGGAGCTGGGGTCAGATATTTGTTATTGTTTCTTTCTTCTTAAACAGCGTTAAACCTTAACTTCAGTACAGGTTTCATTGGGAACGAGTCAAAGAGAAGAGCCAAACAAGCATCTTGATTTATTGGGAATGTTCTTGTTACACCCAGGATGTTGTTGTCAAACATAATGGACAATGCTCTCATGTTCAGCTTCCTGAAGAACCATTTTCAACTATAAGAAAAAACTAATAATCCACACATTTGAGAAATTGGAATTGTGCTTTTTATCATAACAATCAATTCTTACTTCCCCTTAATGACATATAACAAAATAAGCATCCTGGATGTATCATGTATTCCCCGGGCGCCACACATAATAATAATTAATTGAGTGCTATTCTTGAAACTCCTAAAGACACTTTACAGAGTACAAATTCATAAAAACAACACACTTAAAATATATAAAACACAACATTAATTACAGATTCAAATGAATAACACAATGGCTGCCCAATCAATCAACAACTTTATTAATCCCGCAAGGCGCAATTGGTTATGAGCAGCAGTTTATGTCATGAACACAGGCAGAAACATACAAGAAGAAAACACACAGATACACCCGGGAACACAGATAATTCAAATGTACACTATAAATAGTTCATAGCATCACAATAATAAATAAATAATCAAGTTAAAGCCTTTCAAGAATTTAAAAGTTTGAGTGCAGAAGGGATACATGATTTTGAAAAGCGATTAGTCCTTTGATCAGGTAGAGCATACGCCACTGCTCCTAACACTCGGTCAAATGCAGAATTGAAATGAAATGTCCCCTCTGTCGGACTATTAAGGGTATACTGTATATTACAACAACGACACAAATACTCACTCTGTCTCCAAAGCCAGCCTGACCTCAGCAGAGCCATGTGATGTCCCAGTTAAAAATAATGGTAGTCCAGTTACAGAAACAAAGGAAAGATCTGAGTTGTACACGTTCAAATATGCAGCAGCTTGTTTTAAATGCATCTGTCTGTGTTTGTGTTCACTTTGCCTCTCAGACGGTGAGTCGCTGCGTTAATCTGGACTAAATCTGACTCACTGGATCATTCTGGATTAGGATTGTTCGTCCGCTCCTCCTGACTCTTTCTGGAATATCTTCTCCTGCCGATAGATACACTGTTTTTACGTCTTCTTTACTAAATGCTTGCTCTTAAACTGAACTCTTACAGGACTTGTCACATTAGTCGTTGTCCGCATACGATATTTTACAAGTTAATCCCTGCAAGTAACAACATGAGGATTAACCTATTTGTGGGGTTAAATCTGCAGGCTGATTCACTGCTGGTGACGCTGCGGTTTCCTTTTACAGTTTAAAGGAAACACTGCTTTCCTATTCGTCACCTGATTATTAATTTATAGTATTTAATTATCTCAAAAATAAGTGTCACATTTTCCGCAGTGATGCCATTTTTTTCGCGTGAAGTAATCTATCGTTTTAGTTTTTTCAAATGTCGCTTTTTTTGTATGTTGAATGTACTTGACGCTAGGGTTAGACGGTTAGGGTTAGACAAGCAATGTTTATCATAAAACGATCAAAGCAGGGTTTTGAGCATCAACTGAATTGATCTTTCTATTAAATACCCGGTTTATCATTTATAAAATGTGGCATATCTGCACGAAATCCTCCAGAATAAAAAAAAGAGGAAAAATGTCAAATTGTTCGATGCAATTTTGTTATTCATAATAAAACCATAAATAAACCTTTGATATCACTGTAACTCACCCATAGGCTAGAGTTTAGGTCTAACCCAGAGGCCTACACATTGGTTGTAAATTCGGGATTTGACACCGAAGAGAAACATATTTTCTCTTTGCCTATAAGTCATATTCAATATTTACATTATGCCTTTGTCTAAATCACTTCTAAAATGCCTTATACTAATGCGCCTGTGCTTACAGTTTCCCACGAGTGCCAATCTGGGGTTTTATTAAAGGTGGGTAGGTAAGTTTGAGAAACCGGCTCGAGATACACTTTTTGTTATATTCCATGGAATGCTCTTAACATCCCGATAGCAATGAATATCTGAAGTGCTTTGACAAAAAATCCATAAATAAATGTCATCTGTGGAAGCTGTGGCGCTGTAAAAAGCACGACCAATCCTCTGAGCCGGCCCGGCTAAAGTAACTGGATGGCCTACCTGACTGTCAGCCTTCCATCTGGGCACAAACTTATCTCATGTCCTCATTGGTCATGTGCGCGTTCGTGTGTGTTGGAGGAGGGGCTCTGTAAGGAAGTGGCAGATTTGTTTCGGCTGTGTATTTTCAAATTCTAGCGCACTCGAGCTGGATTCTCCAAAATGACCTACCCCACCTTTAAGTGATGTCTTTAATAAAACACTAACAATCTTACCTCCTAGCTATAGAGCCTTTTTGCCTACACCGATAACGAGATAACTTCAAATATCAAAGCCTTCACCAGTCCTGACAATCCTGCAAAATAAGGTCAACCTTGGCAGCAGGTTAAGGCCCTCAGAAATGTGATTCATTGCGCCAATAATAATAATAATAACTTTTTCTGATTTCAATAGATCTTATGCTCTCACTTTGGGTTTCTGGGTAAAAGGTTGCATTGTTGAAGCCATGGCGCTGTAGGTGCTCCAGGGTGGGTCGCTGCTGTTGGGCTTTGGACAGACAAATTAACTTGTTGATTGATTGAAAAGTTTATTAACAGCTTGTATATTGGGTACAGTACAGTACAGCTCAAAACATACAATTGTTAAGGGGATGCAGACCAGAGAAAGACTTTCGTCTTGTTTACATCAGGGTCCCCCATTTCCAATTCATCATATCATTTAAGACATATAAGACATATTTGACATACAGATGGCTTATTTACAATTTACATACAGGTGGTTTTTTACATACAGATTGCTTATTTACAATTTTCATTTTAGATTTCGTTCTAATACATCCTAACCGAACATTTAAGACATACCAAGTCTACAGATATACAGTTAGTAACAGAGTCTAAAATGCGAGTAGCCTATATACATAGATGTGATACTAATACTTTAAGTTAACTGAGCTGATTGTACTCTTTATTACTTCACTAAAGTATGATTGCAAGGGCAGGACTTTTTATATTTGGCAAAGTATTTAAAAATGTTGCAATCTCCAAAACAATTCATGGTATTCCCGTGTTTTTTTACTCTGTAAAGAAGAGTACACAACAACACTGCCATCTGCTGGCAGCACATGTATAGTACTTATACTATACATTTCAGGTAGATATTGTACTGTGTTTCTATAGTATTATGTCTTACAATTGCACTTACCTTCCTAATTGAGATCCTTTGACTTGTAGATAAAGATTTTGCATATTCTAAGAGCAGTTTTAACCAAATTCAGCAACAACATTTAAATAAAAATAACATTATAAAGTGAAAGCAAGCAAACAAATACAACAATTTGTCTGATAAATATTTCATTTCATACTTTTATATAACCTAACTAACTTCTATTTCTGCACTAACTAACAACAATTGCAATAAAATACAAATATTTGATAAACGTTACATTCAATTTAGTCCAAGATTCACTCATGTCATTTTATAATGAAAAATTAAATGCATTTCTTTCTTTTTTGCAGCCTTCTTCTTATTCATGTTGTCTAGTTAGGTGCCATAGAGGGCCTTTCTTATTTCACTAATTTCCCCTCCTCTCTCCTCGGTTCCCCTCCTCGATTCCTCCGCTCGCATCTCCTGTGGGCGGGACTAATGCTGCGTTCACAGCGGACGCGATGCGATGTTTGGGGGCGGCGCGATTAGCCTACATGTAAAGTCAAATCCTGGTCCACTCATTCGTCACATCCCGGATTGATTACTGCAATGCACTTCTGACTGGCCTTCCCATCAAGCTCCTCAATAGACTGCAAATAATTCAGAACTCTGCTGCCCGGATCATCACCTGCACCAACTCATCCGACCACATCACCCCCATTCTCACTCAGCTACACTGGCTACCGTATTGACTACAAAAACATTCTACTCATATACAAAGCTGTCCATAACCTTGCCCCCATCTACATCACTGACCTCCTTCAGGAGTACACCCACTCCCGCACCCTCCGCTATTCGTCCGTAGGACTTCTCACCGTCCCAAGCTCTCGCCTCAAAACCATGGGTGCTCGAGCTTTCAGCTGCTCGGCTCCCAGACTCCGGAACTCCCTGCCACGACACATCCGACAGTCTGATTCCATAACAACATTCAAAACCCAACTCAAAACCCACCTGTTCAAACTGGCATTTTCTTTATAATCTGTACCCTGTGTCCCTTTGTGTCCTTCTGTAGTCCATTTCCTGTTGTTTGTCTTGTCTTACCCCGGCTGATACTTCACTAAATCCACTGTTTTAATTTGTAAGGTAAAATTGTAAATGTAAATTGTAAATCTGTAACCCTGTAAGGTGTCCTTGGGTGTTATGAAAGGCGCCCCCCAAAATAAATGTATTATTATTATTATTATTAATGCAGAGACGCGGACAGACGCGAATTCGCTCCGACGGCGAGCATGAAGCGGTTGATGCGAATGTCGCGGCGCGATTGAGGCGATTGGAGGGGGCCGCGACAAACGCTCATGTTCAATTTTTTCAACTCGAGCGTCAAATTCCCGTGACGTGATCTCGCGGTAGCCAATCAGCGGTGAGGATCTCAGCCTGCCGTCACTGAAGTAGAACCACAAAACTAAAACATCAGCCGTTAGCAGTTAGCCGAGCTCACAGCTCCTCATATCTGTTCAGAAACTGGACACAAGTTAAACAAGTACAAACCACAGACTGTCTGTGTCATGGCGAATACAGTCACTGGTTTATTTATGTCTGTAGGCCGTTGTTATGAGTGGGGACGGAGCATATACAACGTTAGCTTAGCCTGGTCGACCCGATCTTCATTCAGAAAACACGCATTTTAAAAGGTTTTTCGCCTGCCGTCTTGTCTGCAGACCGGTATCAGTATGTTGTTACTTCGGCACCATTTTGAAACGTGTATTACAATTCAATCACGGTAAAATATGTTCATTTTGTTGTAGTTGTAGCTCCCGAGCCAGCGCGTCTTGTTTGAATGATGCGAGTAAACCATGGAGTAAACACAGCTGACAGCCGCGGTGAAACCCTATTGTTCCAGGGTACTCTAGAACAGTGGTTCCAAACCTTTTTTCCCAAGAGCAGTTGCGGTTCTAGACCAATTTGACTGGGGGGGGCCACTGGGGGGCCAGTTATTTTCTGAGGGGGGCACAATAAATGCAGGACGAAAAAGAGAACTAGACAGTATGAAGTAATTGCGCATAAGAAAACAATGCAATACAGTTATTGGTATTTGTTTCAGTACACTTATTTATTTCAGATATATCTTATAGTTATTACTGTTAGCTTCAGCTTAAGTTATAGTGCAATATTTGCACTAACACCATATTTATATAAAAATAAAGGCAATGAACAGTTACATCTCTACTTTACATAAGGGTTTTCTGCACAATCTCACATTACAGCAACAAAATCCTGCGGTTTTTGGCAAACAGAAAATATACGTTTAAAAAAAAACAAAAACTTTTCATTGTTGGGGGGGCCACAGGGGGGTCAGAGGTCAGTGTTAGGGGGGCACTCCCCCCCCCCCCCCTAGAACCGCCCCTGCTCAAGAGCCCCCCCAAGGGCGCATAAGCGGTAATTCAAGTTTAAAAGTCTCAAAATGCTACAACTACTGTCACAAACTAGATGAATGTGAAGTATTTTGTTAAAGGAGGATGAAAGCATAATTAAGGAGCACTATTGGAGTGACTTTGATGGTTATTGGACTCAGGATTAATTTATTTGGATTCCCGCTGTATGAAGAAATTAAAGGACGGCTCAAGTGGAAACAATTCACAAAGGGATTCAACTGTTGCTCAAAGTAAGCCGGATTTTGCCGATGTGTTTATGTGGATTCAAAAGTCGTAAATAATCTACAAAATGGAGGAGACCGATCTGATCGGAGCAACTGTGACAAATAATCCAACTGAAACCGGCATGGACAATGACTATGTTTTAAAAATGCGCTTATCCAGACAAGCCTGGTTTGGACACTTTATGGGCAGAAGAAACATTTCTATTAAAGAAATAATTATACATTTCTGTCTTTTTATGCCTTTAATACTAACTTGAATTTGTATTAAAACTAAATAATCAATTATTTTGTATATTTTATTGTAATGACAAGGCTTTTAGTGACAATCATGTATTGCCTTACAATTATGTGTACAAAAAAAAGTCTAAATATGATATTTGGCCTCAAATCATCTGAGGCCTGGTGCCCCCCCTGCGATCTTTGGCGCCCCCCCAAGGGGGGCGTGCCCACCAGGTTGGGAACCACTGCTCTAGAAGGCCCGCTAGTTAACTGGCTCGAGACAGAGGATAGATGAATGCGACGAAGCAATTCATGCCGTTTTATTGTTTTTAACGTTGAAATGACAAGTGCAACAGGTGAAGTTGTTGCGGAATTGTTGTGAGTACCTTTTTCAAGACGACAATTCAGTGAAAAGACGAACATTATAATGCCGGGGAGGGGGGGGGGAGGGGGGGTCAGCGGCGGTAGGAGGTGTGTGTGTCTACAGAAGGTCCAGTTGTGATAGACGGTTCGCTGGTATACCGGCGGGCCAGATCTAATAGTAATTAGAAATTATCCTGCGGGCCGAAATTAAATCCACCACGGGCCGGATTTGGCCCCCGGGCCTTGAGTTTGACATTTGTGGTTTAGACGATATCAGTTTAATCACTGACTATCTGACCAAAGATAACAAATCAGTATTACATTTAGTATCCCTCACAGTGACTCCTCTCACATGGAACATTTACAAAAAGGCAAGAGGAAACGTGAGGGACACATTAGGAAGGGGGAAGTCCCCACAAAAATTATCTTCTGAGTACAGTGACTAAGTTTCAGAGGTTCCGCCCACTGACCTCCGACCTTGTCAGGTATTGAACATTCAATAAATGAAGAATACAGAATTATTAAAAATAAAACACAGAATGTGTGTGATTATACTAAATTATTTACACATAAACACCACTGCATAATCACAACTGTTACACTTGTACTTGAGTACCAGTAGTAGTACTCAGATCTTGTACTTGAGTAAAAGTATAAGTACTCAGATCTTGTACTTGAGTAAAAGTAGAAGGACTCAGTTTTTTTTAAAAAGTCCATTCATATTCTGGGAGAATAGAGTAATAGATGCAATAAATGCAGCAGGGTTAATAATCCAGAAACACATGTATATAATAGGGAACAATTGAATGCACAGTTAACACTAGAGTACTTAAATACCTCAACACTTTAACTTCAGTGAGGTTTTGAATGCAGGATGTTTACTGGGTTATTTCCACACTGGTATTCATGTTTTCAATAACTTTGTTGAGCTTGTTTTTAGCTCTATCTCACTGAACAGAGTACCTTGATGTGAACTGGTTCAGCTGATAAGGCTGGTTATAACACAAAGGGAGGAGCTGCAGACAGGGAGGGAAGTTGAAAGTGAAAGTAGTAAGACTGCCAGACAGCCAGACGCCATTTTACAGCTCACGGAGCAGAAGGAGAACAACGGGGTGAGTGTAAACACCAAGATCTGCTTTCTAAAATATTCATTATTTACTCTGTTAGACTGATAACATAACTTCTTTGTTAAAAATCATTGTCCTTGAGTCCAATGAGACTTCTGCTAACTCTTTGTATTTCCTGTTTGCTGCTCCGTCAGAGTTACATAACATGTGACAGCGCAGTCAAAATGGAGGCCTGTCTGAAGTCTGACTGATTTGATGTTTTTAACCAAGTTTATTACTATGATGGTTTGGATTGAAAAAAGCGTGTTATTATAATGTTTGTGTGTGTGTGTGTGTGTGTGTGTGTGTGTGTGTGCGTGCGTGTGTGTGTCTACTGATGTATCTCTCAGACTGGAGAAGATGAGTGATTTAAAAGATGAGGAAGAGGACACACCTTCAGTCTCCGGCTGTCTGTCTCTGAAGAGTGATCGGTCTAAAGGCTGGCTTCCAGACTTCAGAAATGAACCTGGACCCTCAGACACAGAGTAAGAGTTTCTGCTGTAAACTGACCTGAAGAGGATTCAGCTTTTATACAACCTAATATATTAAGGATATTTCAATATGCAATCATAGTATCATTGCATCTGTGTCATAAAATGGTTTTAAATGGCACAAATATTGATAAAAACTAACTGAAAACTAAATATATCGTCTAAAACATTATTCGCTACTTGGGCATGTTTATGTATTATTAAGATGTTTATTAATAATAGTGATAACCTGGTGAGCTGGTTGTGTTTGGCATTAGCAGATATTAGGGGTGGGGGAAATAATCGATACAGCATAGTATCGCGATACTTTGCATGGCGATATTGTATCGATACACGGATGCCAAGTTTTAAAAAATATATAAACTGTAGCATATCCAAAAGATGGTCGTATATAAAACAGGAAGTTACTTTAAGACATGAAAAGAATTGCAATGAAAGTAACAAAAACAAAGTCATCTCCTTTTCAGGTTCTAATAAAACACATTGGGTTATTTACATAAACTATTGATATTGCAAATACATGTTTTAACCAGGAAGGGAAGACGGACATGGATACGACCCATGTGATTTGCAATATATCGTATCGCAATACTTAGCATATCGTAGAATCACAATACTATCGTATCGTGGCTTAAGTATTGCAATAGTATCGTATTGTGGGGAGCCTGGTGATTCCCAGCCCTAGCAGATATAATAATAATAAATTAGAGAACATGTGACAGCGCAGTCAAAATGGAGGCCTGTCTGAAGTCTGACTGATTTGATGTTTTTAACCAAGTTTATTACTATGATGGTTTGGATTGAAAAAAGTGTGTTATTATAGTGTGTGTGTGTGTGTGTGTGTGTGTGTGTGTGTGTGTGTGTGTGTGTGTGTGTGTGTGTGTGTGTGTGTGTGTGTGTGTGTGTGTGTGTGTGTGGTGTGTCTTACTCTCAGACTGGAGAAGATGAGTGATTTAAAAGATGAGGAAGAGGACACATCTTCAGTCTCCAGCTGTCTGTCTCTGAAGAGTGATCGGTCTAAAGGCTGGCTTCCAGACTTCAGAAATGAACCTGGACCCTCAGACACAGAGTAAGAGTTTCTGCTGTAAACTGACCTGAAGAGGATTCAGTTTTCATACAACCTGATATATTAAGGATATTTCAATATGCAATCATAGTATCATTGCATCTGTGGCATAACATGGTTTTAAATGGCACAAATATTGATAAAAACTAACTAAAAATTAAATATATAGTTGAAAACATTATTCACTACTTGGGCATGTTTATGTATTATTAAGATGTTTATTAATAATAGTGATAACCTGGTGAGCTGGTTGTGTTTAGCATTATCAGATATTAGGGGTGGGGGAAATAATCCATACAGCATAGTATCGCGATATTTGCGTGGCGATATTGTATCGATACACGGATGCCAAGTTTTAAAAAATATATAAACTGTAGCATATCCAAAAGATGGTCGTATATAAAACAGGAAGTTACATTAAGACATGAATACAATTGCAATGAAAGTAACAAAAACAATGCCATCTCCTTTTCAGGTTCAAAGAACACACATTGGGTTATTTACATAAACTATTCATATTGCAAATACATGTTTTAACCAGGAAGGGAAGACGGACATGGATACGACCCATGTGATTTGCAATATATCGTATCGCAATACTTAGCATATCGTAGGATCACAATACTATCGTATCGTGGCTTAAGTATCGCAATAGTATCGTATCGCGGGGAGCCTGGTGACTCCCAGCCCTAGCAGATATAATAATAATACATTATATTTATATAGCGCTTTTCTGGAATTCAAAGACGCTTATGAGGGAGGGTAGACAAACAAGGACAGGCAAAACAAAACATATATATAACGTTTTTTTTTAGATTACATGTAGTCAATGCAAAGCCCAGATCTGTGCCTGGCAACACACAGGAAGTGAAGATGTGAAATTCGTGTCACCTGCGTATTCGTGCAGCGTGAAACATTTCATCTTGAGTGTAAAGTGACGCTCGGCCCATTGGTGAGGATCAGCTCCACTAATGTAGAGTGCTATAAAGGATGTGTTCATCTCCACAGAGGGAAGAGGAGGAGTCCTGCCAGGCAGACCAGAACTGCACGAGGTAAGAGGCCGAACTCCTGCAGCGCTTCATTCCTCTTCCTGGTTCATTTGTATACTGTTGTAGAGCAGAGACATTAAGCTGTTTATAAAACATTTAAACTCAGTTTTTTCATTAGATTCTCAGAGCATGTTCCTGATTCTCTCCTGTTTGCTTCTCTTCCAGCAGAGAGTGGTCTGCAGGAGGTTCTAGATGAACATAGGCTCAGTCTGAGGAGGAGATGTGAACGTGTGACTGAAGGAACTGATAGAAGTGAAACCCTCCTCAACAGCATCTTCACTGAGCTCTACATCACACAAGGCCAGAGTGAAGAGGTTAATACCCAGCATGAGGTGAGGCAGCTGGAGACAGCTTCCAAGAAGAAGCCCCTCCATGACACTCCAATCAAGTGCAGGGACATCTTTAAAGCCTCACCTGACCAACAGACTCTCATCAGAGCGGTCCTGACCAACGGAGTCGCTGGAGTTGGAAAAACCATCTCAGTGCAGAAGTTCACTCTGGACTGGGCCGAGGGTTTGGGAAACCAAGATGTGAGTCTGGTGATCCCGCTCTCCTTCAGGGAGCTGAACCTGATCAAAGCTGAGCAGTACAGTCTTCTCAGGCTGCTCCATGTTTTCCATCCCACCTTACAGAAGGTCACAGCAGAGCAGCTGGCTGTCTGCAAAGTGCTGCTCATCTTTGACGGCCTGGATGAAAGCAGACTTTCTCTGGACTTCAGAAACAATAAGGTTGTGTCTGATGTCTCTCAGCAGTCCTCAGTCAACGTGCTGCTGACAAACCTCATCAGGGGGAAGCTGCTTCCCTCGGCTCTCGTCTGGATAACTTCCAGACCTGCAGCGGCCAATCAGATCCCTCCTGAGTGTGTGGACAGGGTGACAGAAGTACGAGGCTTCACTGACGCCCAGAAGGAGGAGTACTTCAGGAGGAGATTGAGTGATGAAGACCTGTCCAGCAGAATCATCTCTCACATCAAGAGCTCCAGGAGCCTCCACATCATGTGTCAGATCCCAGTCTTCTGCTGGATCACTGCTGCAGTTCTGGAACACATGTTGACTACAGACCAGAGAGGAGAGCTGCCCCAGACCCTCACTGACATGTACTCACACTTCCTGCTGGTCCAGACCAAGAGGAAGAAGCAGAAGTATGAAGAGGGACATGAGACGAGTCCACAGCAGCTGACGGAGGCTGACAGGGAGCTTCTTCTGAAGCTGGGGAGGCTGGCGTTTGAACATCTGGTGAAAGGAGAGATCATGTTCTACCAAGAAGACCTGCAGCGCTGTGGCCTTGGTGTCACCGAGGCCTTGGTGCACTCAGGAGTTTGTACACAGATCTTCAAAAGAGAGAGTGTGATCTTTGAGAAAACAGTCTACTGCTTTGTTCATCTGAGCATTCAGGAGTTTCTGGCTGCAGTCTACATGTTGCACTGTTACACCAACAGGAACAAAAAGGTCCTGAAGGACTTCCTGCAGAGTGATCAGGATTACTCATCCCTGGATGTCTTCCTGAAGAGAGCCATGGAGAAATCCCTCAGAAGTGAAAATGGCCACCTGGACCTGTTTGTCCGCTTTCTCCACGGCCTCTCTCTGGAGTCCAACCAGAGACTGTTAGGAGGCCTGCTGGGTCCCACAGACAGCCGTCCAACAATCATCCAGAGACTCTTCAGAGGCCAGCTGGGTCGCACAGACAACACTCCAGAAACCATCCAGAGAGCCATCAGCAACCTGAAGGAGATGAGCAGTGATGAAATCTCTCCTGACAGGAGCATCAACATCTTCCACTGTCTGACAGAGATGAAGGACCACTCAGTACATCAGGAGATCACAGAGTTCCTGAAGACAGAGAACAGATCAGAGAAGGAACTCTCTGAGATCCACTGCTCTGCTCTGGCCTACATGCTGCAGATGTCAGAGGAGGTTCTGGATGAGTTGGACCTAAAGAAGTACAGAGCATCAGAGGAGGGACAACGGAGACTGATTCCAGCTGTGAGGAACTGCAGGAAGGCCAAGTGAGTCAGATGTGATTCACTTTATAAACTAATGAGGATCAGGAGTTTAATTATTCAAATAAACACGATAACATTTCTGCTGTTTAAATACTGAGAGCAAAATAAACCAACACTGTTCTTCTATTTATTTATAATAATAGTTCAACTGAAGCGTTCCTCTCTTCATGTTGAGTGAAGGAGGCGACATGTCAAACACATGAAGGACTCTAGAGGTTTCTCAGCATGTGATCACACCACACAGCAGGACTCACAGTTATCACAGAAAGCACTTATTACTTTCTAGTAGTTTCTTTATCATTAAGACACACACGTTTTTATCACAATGTGTTGGAGTTTAAAATAAGATCTATATCATTTCCCACCAATAACAGAGTTAAGTCTTAATGCTGATGTTCTGGGAACATCTGATGGTATTCAGTTGAACATATTGAAACGTCATTGCTTTGTTAATTGTGTGTGCAGTAAATGTTCAGATGCTCAGAGAAGCCAAAACATCCTCCATCATTCATTCACATCCACATCTAAATATGTACATCTCTAACATTGTGATTTATTTAATGTTCCTGTTTCTTTGGTAACAGCCAGTGACAGCAGGAGCACAGACATGTGATCAGATCACACTGACAACTCATTACACTCTACTATTATACATCATATTAAATGGACTGACAGCAAATGTCTATCAGAACATGTCAAATGTGTTTTCATCAAATGCTTGAGTTTAATGTAATGTTTCCTCTTTTTAACACATGTTGTAATTTATATGTTATTATAGACTCACTAACTGTGGACTCTCAGAGACTGAATGTGAAGTCGTGGCCTCAGCTCTGAAGTCTGACCCCTCCCACCTGAGAGATCTGAACCTGAGTCACAGCCCTCTGAAGGACTCAGATGTGGAGCGTCTGAGTTCTGGACTAAAGAGTCCAAACTGCAGACTAAAGGCTCTCAGGTCAGTTCACTGACTGCAGTTCATACAGATCTGTTTGTGTTTATTATTTACTGAAAGAACAAATAGAATATTATTGTTATTTTGTCCACTTTGCTAATGACTGAATATTGATCAGAGTAACAGAGAGAAGGTGAATGTGTGAGGGAGAGAGTCTGAGCTTCCACAGACTCACTCTGAGCTCCAGGAGTCAGTGGAGATGCTGTCAGGACTGATGAGCTGTGAGGGAGAGGAAGGAGTTGATGAACATCTGATCAAAGTTAGAGTTCCAGATTATCAGTGGATTGTTTCTAAATCATCTCTGACATCAACTAGGGATGGCAATTTGAAAGTAAATGTATGTTCGAATATTCGACCCCCAAAAAACGGTTAACCGAATATTCAAAATGTACAAATCCAATAATATATATATATGTTTTTAAATGTTAAAAAAAATAATATTTTTAATAATAAATACATTTGTGTTTGTCGTGTAGGACTCTCCGTTAGAGAGTAACATTCAGGGGTTAAGTTGGTGTTTGATACGTGGGGGGGCTCTCTGTGGAGGTGCGAGGGTTTATATTAAATTATTAATATATAAACAAAAGGTTTAGAAATATCCAACCTTCAAATGACTATTTTAAATCAACGTTGCTCTGCACACTTGCTGAAGATCATTTGTGTGGAGATCTCAGTTCATTTGTAGAGCTGCTCGAGTATAGCGCACACACACACACACACACACACACACACACACACACACACACACACACACACACACACACACACACACACACACACACACACACACACACACACACACACACACACTCTGAGTCAACTCATATGGACCTTAAATAAAGTCTATATTAAGAACGAGAAAAGTTTTAACATCTATATAGTTTTTAGTAAACATGTGAGAAGTGTGCGAGGGTGATGACGTCAGAGCATCGTCCTCTGGGCTGAGCCCTGGAAACGTTACACGTGTTTTTTTGTTGTTGATATTTTTCTTAAGATATTTAAAATGGCACGGTCGTAAACATTGAATTAATCCATTTGATAATATGTAATCAACTTAGGCACCCCTCCCATAGAAACAATAATCATTACAATACAGATATTCATAACTCATATTCCAATACCTGAGACATTTTGAATATTGGATGAATCATTCCCATCCCTAATTCAAACCCTGTTTGACTCTGATCAGATTATTAAACCTGGAGTTATTTCTAACAGGAACTTTGTTTTCTAAACTTACATCATGTTTTCTTTATTCAGACTGAAGGAGCTGCAGTTTGTCAGAGATCAGCTGTTCTGCTCTGGCCTCAGCTCTGAAGTCCAACATCCATCTGAGAGATCTGAACCTGAGTTACAACGATCCGCAGGATTCAGGAGTGGAGCTGCTGAGAGATCTTCTGGAGAGTCCAGACTGCAGACTGGAGACCCTCAGGTCAGTGAGGGGTCTCTGCTGGTTCAGCAGTATTGTATGAAACTCAGGGAGGTGTTTCTCTCTCTGGGGAACAGATCAGTGATGTTACCCACTGACTGCAGGCTCTTCCATTCTTCCATCAACTAGAGAAGGCCAGCTGGAAATGCAAAGCCTCACTTTAGTAATCTACTCTCTGACAGACATGTGGGGTTTACAGAAGAGAGGGAAAGGTAGTCTGTTCTTTATTTTAATGTTTTGTATGTGATGTTTTCAGTTTGTAGACTAATGGCTGGTATGTCATCACATCTGGATGTCATCATGCTACCATGAGCAGCTGGTTAGCTTGACTCAGCAAACAGATGGGGAAACAGCTGGCCTGGCTTCCTCTGGTTTTTGTTCTTTATCCTTTAATTTTCACACAATTGTTAATTTGAGCAATGCTGACTTTAATAAATATGAACATCAGGATCACAAGAGAAACAGACGAGCTGACTCTCCTCCAACACATGTCTTTCTATCCATTATGAATAATCACGCCAACATAACATCTAGTCAAATGATGTTCTCCTCAAATGCATGGGTCCATCCCCCAGAGAAGGACTTCCAGCAGCTCTGCAGTCACAGAGCAGAGTAAGGGAGCCATGCCTCCCACAGAGCCTACCACAGTGTGCCTCTGGGATGTGATGCGTATTGAAGTTATTCACCTTTGGTTATGGACCAATCTTGGTGCTCCTCCCCTTTTTGCCAGTTGTACCTGACCCACCAGAAAGGCAACCTTTAGAGCTGAGATGAGATATAACAGCATGCCCGGCGCCGTGGGAGGGCCAGGCCCTCCCATTTAATATTCCTGCCCTCCCCCAATAAACACGTTTTTTATTATTTATAAAAATAAAATATATATATTTTATTTTTTTAATTATAAATAAACGGTGAACTTTTATGCTACGATGTATGTGATGTCAGATAGTAACTAAAACAAAAAATCGCAGGCTACGTCAAATAAATGCATGTGTCTGTTGTGATTTGTGATTCGTCCACATTTAGACCAATCACAGCGTCACATTCTGGATTTGTTTATTGTGCATTCTGTAGACTCCCATTTATGTTTGAATTACAAAATGTACATCAGAAATTGGCTTAAAAAGGTTTAAGGATTTATTAAAACGAAATAGCGATGAAAGAACTGCAGCCGATGCAGCTGCTGGCGACCCTGCACCTGCCGTTGCAGCAGCACGCCTTAATGTCACAAGCTTGACCTCGGCAAACCCCGGGGCTGAGTTAGCGAGCCCAAGCCTTGACTCATCAAGGCGGCCGCCACCAACGCTGTCCTCCGAGGCACAGCTCCTTGTGCCCCTACCATCACCACCTGCGTTGCCACACCCTGTACCACACCCGCCAGCATCCTCCTCCTCCTCCTCCTCCTCCTCCTCCTCCTCCTCCTCCTCCTCCTCCTCCTCCTCCTCCTCCTCCTCCTCCTCCTCCGTGCCGGTGCCTCCACTACAGACGCTACCTTGCAGCACATCAACAGGTTCTATTGGGCCAGCAACCGCTCAAAGACCAACAGCCCCAGATGATCTTGGGGTTAATAAACCCAACCAGGTGAAACTGGATCGTTATCCAGGGAGATTGTTTTCAGGAAAGAAGCGCACTTTTGCCGCTGCATGGTACACAACAGACCGGCTTGAAGAGTTGTTAAAAGCAGACGCAGCCTTTTGTTTCCCCTGTAGACAGTTTAAAGTAAATACGTCTTCATCTGATGCGGCTTTTACTGTCAAAGGTTTTTGCGACTGGAAACACGCATTACAGACTGATAAAGGACTGCTAAGGCATGCCGCATCAAAAGAACACATTTCATGTGAGAGTTGGTGGAGAGAGAGAGAGAGAGAGAGAGAGAGAGAGAGAGATTTACAGAGAGAGAGAGAGAGAGAGAGAGAGAGAGAGAGAGAGAGAGAGAGAGAGAGAGAGAGAGAGATTTACAGAGAGAGAGAGAGAGAGAGAGAGAGTAAGAGAGCGAGATAGAGAGGAGGAGAGAGAGGGAGAGAGAGAGAGAGAGAGAGAGAGAGAGAGAGAGAGAGAGAGACGGACGGATATTATAGCTTTTTTAGCTGTCAACCAACTCCCTCTCAGAGGTGACTCGATTCACTCCACAGCATGTCTGAGTGCAGTGCATAGGAACATAAACCATGCCCAAGGCGGGCTAAACAGCTCATCGTCTCCGTCTCTACTATTTCTCTCTGAGTGCAGCGATGAGGAAGCTGCCATCCTTAACCAGTGTGCCTTGCTCGTGATTTACCAGTGTCTGTGCTGCCACGCACACAATGTTTCAAAGTGGTTTCTATGTTGCCCTTTATTTGTGTGTGTTTGCGATAAGTGTGCGTCTTTGTGCGATGCTGTTGGCCTCGCTGTTTGATATATGTTGTGCCGCAGGCCCGCAGCACGTGACGGTTTTGTGTGCCATCCATGAAAATCATATGCCCTCCCTTTAGATTTGTTCTGGCGCCGGGTCTGTATAACAGACTCCCTCTGAGCTCCATGAGTCAGAGGAGATGCTGTAAAAAAAATTAATACATTTTAAATAATAAACACATTTGTGTTTGTCGTGTAGGACTCTCCGTTAGAGAGCAACGTTCAGGGGTTAAGTTGGTGTTTGATACGTGGGGGGGCTCTCTGTGGAGGTGCGAGGGTTTATATTAAATTATTAATATATAAACAAAAGGTTTAGAAATATCCAACCTTCAAATGACTATTTTAAATCAACGTCGCTCTGCACACTTGCTGAAGATCATTTGTGTGGAGATCTCAGTTCATTTGTAGAGCTGCTCGAGTATAGCGCACACACACACACACACACACACACACACACACACACACACACACACACACACACACACACACACACATTTAGCATGGCTTAGGGAACGGCTCCGTGTTACAGGGCGGGTCAGGGTGTTTGACACACACACACGCACGCCCCCCCCCCCACACACACACACAGCAGAGACACGTTCACTAAGACGAAAAACTCTATCCGGTCACAGAGATCTATTTTAAATGAAAGTCAACTCATATGGACCTTAAATAAAGTCTATATTAAGAACGAGAAAAGTTTTAACATCTATATAGTTTTTTGTAAACATGTGAGAAGTGTGCGAGGGTGATGACGTCAGAGCATCGTCCTCTGGGCTGAGCCCTGGAAACGTTACACGTGTTTTTTTGTTGATATAGTTCTTAAGATATTTAAAATGGCACGGTCGTAAACATTGAATTAATCCATTTGATAATATGTAATCAACTTAGGCACCCCTCCCATAGAAACAATAATCATTACAATACAGATATTCATAACTCATATTCCAATACCTGAATCATTTTGAATATTGGATGAATCATTCCCATCCCTAATTCAAACCCTGTTTAACTCTGATCAGATTATTAAACCTGGAGTTATTTCTAACAGGAACATTGTTTTCTAAAGTTACATCATGTTTTCTTTATTCAGTCTGAAGGGCTGCAGGTTGTCAGAGATCAGCTGTTCTGCTCTGGCCTCAGCTCTGAAGTCCAACATCCATCTGAGAGATCTGGACCTGAGTTGGAACGCTCTGAAGGATTCAGGAGTGGAGCTGCTGAGAGATCTTCTGGAGAGTCCAGACTGCAGACTGGAGACCCTCAGGTCAGTGAGGGGTCTCTGCTGGTTCAGCAGTATTGTATGAAACTCAGGGAGGTGTTTCTCTCTCTGGGGAACAGATCAGTGATGTTACCCACTGACTGCAGGCTCTTCCATTCTTCCATCAACTAGAGAAGGCCAGCTGGAAATGCAAAGCCTCACTTTAGTAATCTACTCTCTGACAGACATGTGGGGTTTACAGAAGAGAGGGAAAGGTAGTCTGTTCTTTATTTTAATGTTTTTTATGTGATGTTTTCAGTTTGTAGACTAATGGCTGGTATGTCATCACATCTGGATGTCATCATGCTACCATGAGCAGCTGGTTAGCTTGACTCAGCAAACAGATGGGGAAACAGCTGGCCTGGCTTCATCTGGTTTTTGTTCTTTATCCTTTAATTTTCACACAATTGTTAATTTGAGCAATGCTGACTTTAATAAATATGAACATCAGGATCACAAGAGAAACAGACGAGCTGACTCTCCTCCAACATATGTCTTTCTATACATTATGAATAATCATGCAAACATAACATCTAGTCAAATGATGTTCTCCTCAAATGCATGGGTCTATCCCCCAGAGAAGGACTTCCAGCAGCTCTGCAGTCACAGAGCAGAGTAAGGGAACCATGCCTCCCACAGAGCCTACCACAGTGTGCCTCTGGGATGTGATTGAGTATTGAAGTTATTCACCTTTGGTTATGGACCAATCTTGGTGCTCCACCCCTTTTTGCCAGTTGTACCTGATCCACCAGAAAGGCAACCTTAAGAGCTGAGATGAGATATAACAGACTCCCTCTGAGCTCCATGAGTCAGTGGAGATGCTGTCAGTACTGATGAGCTGTGAGGGAGATGAAGGAGTTGTTAAACATCTGATCAAAGTTAGAGTTCCAGATTATCAGTGGATTGTTTCTAAATCATCTCTGATATAGAGAGGTGCAGGGATGACGTATTTACCCGGAAAAAAAGCAATGGGATTCCTCCATAGGATTTTGGAAAATAGCTGGAAATAATGTCTGTGGAAAACCAACCTGTTTGATAAATGCACGTTTTGTTCAGCCGGATAATCTCCACATGTCTACCCTACTTTTATAGTGTTCGAATCATAAATCTAATCGCTAGAAGCAAAATGCTAACGTTATGCTGTAAAGGAACTACAGCCAAGTTCAGCAGCACGATTTCAAGGTCACGCCGACTTAAGATCCATATTCAAAACTACAGATTATAAATGGCACGAGTTGAAGCGTTTGTTTGAACACTTTGCAGGAGGCAGGGACTTGCTTTCAAGCAGAACAGGGCAAACTAACTTAGAGGAGTGTTTACGTGTTCGGTGTAATGACGTACAACGACCTCAACTTCTGTAGTCCTATTCAGCCACTTGGTAACAACCATCGTTTTTCAGACACGTCAACTCTTCAGAAATCACCAGTGGGGTCACTGCTGATGGATTTAAAGTCGCAGAACAAAACGTGACCCGTCTCTTCAATGAGTCTCAAACACAGACCTTAGTTCCAGATATTTTCCTAAATCCTATGGAGAGATCCCATTGGCTCTGAGACGAGGGAACAGGAAGTGGAGAAATGCTGACTCACTTCCTGGTTTTAGGACTTGTCCCTGCATCACTCTATTAACCAGGGATTGGAATTTGAGAGCAAATTTATATTCGAATAGTCGACCCCCAAAAAACAGTTAACAGAATATTAGAAATGTACATATTGTAGTGCCGAGAGAAGGGAGTCGGAGGCGGGGCGTCGAAGGTGCAAAGTTGGCTTTATTGAGCAGCAGAAAAGCACATGTTGTCCGGTTGCAGTCCGGGAAGAGAAGGGGAGAAGAGAAAGGAGGGCACACAGTAGGTACACAAGAGGTACAGTTAACATGTGTGTCTGTGCGGAACAATACCCCCAACTTGTAGTTCCATGGGTGAATTATGATAAACAGTGATCACTACAATATCCTATAATATATATATTTTTAATAATACATTTTTGTTTGTCGTGTAGGACTCTCCGTTAGAGAGTAACGTTCAGGGGTTAAGTTGGTGTTTGATATGTGGGGGGGCTCTCTGTGGAGGTGCGAGGGTTTATATTAAATTATTAATATATAAACAAAAGGTTTAGAAATATCCAACCTTCAAATGACTATTTTAAATCAACGTTGCTCTGCACACTTGCTGAAGATAATTTGTGTGGAGATCTCAGTTCATTTGTAGAGCTGCTCGAGTATAGCACACACACACACACACACACACACACACACACACACACACACACACACACACACACACACACACACACACACTCTGAGTCAACTCATATGGACCTTAAATAAAGTCTATATTAAGAACGAGAAAAGTTTTAACATATATATAGTTTTTAGTAAACATGTGAGAAGTGTGCGAGGGTGATGACGTCAGAGCATCGTCCTCTGGGCTGAGCCCTGGAAACGTTACACGTGTTTTTTTGTTGTTGATATTTTTCTTAAGATATTTAAAATGGCACGGTCGTAAACATTGAATTAATCCATTTGATAATATGTAATCAACTTAGGCACCCCTCCCATAGAAACAATAATCATTACAATACAGATATTCATAACTCATATTCCAATACCTGAATCATTTTGAATATTGGATGAATCATTCCCATCCCTAATTCAAACCCTGTTTGACTCTGATCAGATTATTAAACCTGGAGTTATTTCTAACAGGAACTTTGTTTTCTAAAGTTACATCATGTTTTCTTTATTCAGACTGAGGAGCTGCAGTTTGTCAGAGATCAGCTGTTCTGCTCTGGCCTCAGCTCTGAAGTCCAACCTCCATCTGAGAGATCTGGACCTGAGTCAGAACGCTCTGCAGGATTCAGGAGTGGAGCTGCTGAGAGATCTTCTGGAGAGTCCAGACTGCAGACTGGAGACCCTCAGGTCAGTGAGGGGTCTCTGCTGGTTCAGCAGTATGGTATGAAACTCAGGGAGGTGTTTCTCTCTCTGGGGAACAGATCAGTGATGTTACCCACTGACTGCAGGCTCTTCCATTCTTCCATCAACTAGAGAAGGCCAGCTGGAAATGCAAAGCCTCACTTTAGTAATCTACTCTCTGACAGACATGTGGGGTTTACAGAAGAGAGGGAAAGGTAGTCTGTTCTTATGGGATGTTTTTAGTTTCTAATGACTGGTTACTTCCTGTCAGCTGAGAGCTGAGGCAGGCAGTCGTAGTGTTTGCAGAGAAGATATGATGGGATGTAAAGCATGAGATCAGGACTCTGAAGCTGACTCAAAGAACTAACTCTTATTTTAAACTGGATCTAAAGCTGTTGGATTGTGTTCATCCTTACAGGATCGGATGGGATGAGACGTTCAGAGCCACGATCCAGAAGACCTGTGAGTACTGAATATCCTCCATTCATCCAGATATGAGACTCTTTAATGGAGCATGAGCTCAGAGGAAAACAACACTCTGGTTTCTCTCTTCATCATCTTGTCTGTTTCTCTTCATGTTTTATCATCATCATCATTCTCTCTCTCTCTCCTTCTGCTCTCAGGTGACAGGAAGTGAAGACACACAGGAAGGTGAGAGGTCGTACCGTGTGAACTTTATTTATTGAGGTTTCCCTACAGATTAAAATGTAGTTACTGGTCAGTGTTTTCTGGGATTCAAGAGAAATCTGCAGCTCAGGTTTTATTTGTTCACAGTTGATTTATCACGGGGCGAGTTTGAGACGTACAGAGGAGCGTGGAGGCATTTAGGAAAGTATGAAAGAAGGCTGCAGCTGAGACTTCCTGTTGGCTGTCCTCAACATTAAATGAACAAAAACAATCAATTGTACTTAAAGCTTTTCTTAAGAACAAAGATGTGTCACCATAACCTGAACATACATTTAAATGAATAAATATATGTAATTATATATCAGTTAATCTGCTGTGATCAATGTCTCACGCTCTGCTGTGATTGGCTGGTCCTGCTGTCACATGTTAACTCGTTAATAATCCTTTGGAAATCAACAACGAACTCAGAGGTTCCCAGTAATCTGAATACTTAGCTTTGGTCTCTGGATGTTCTGTTATTGTAGTTTGTGTTCGTTGAGCTGGAGTTGAGCTAACTCTGTTTCATAACTCCAGGCTCCAGTGTTCTTCTCACCTGAACACACACCTGGATCTTCATACAGCTGATCCTCTAACACGACCAAACACTACTTCAATAATATCTTTATATAACCATCCTTCTTTCATTTCATGCCATGTTTGCACACGTCTGCACAGCCCTCCACTTTAAAGCAGGGCCGTTTCTTCCTATAGGCGGACTATGCGGATGCCCACTAGGGGGCCCCCGTGCCCACTAGGGCCCCCAAGCTGAAAGTTCAGGTTCAGCCTCAATATATTTGTGGAGAATTCAAATGACCGTCTTTATTTGTAGACAGCCCCCTCCTGTGTTCAGTGAAGCATTATATGCTTAAGAATCAAATGTAGGATATAAACACAACTAAACTGCAACGATAGCAAAGCTGAGGCTTGTGTTTGTGGGGATCAATAACGTCCAAATCATTTTTGGGCTGTCAGCCAATGAGTGACGTCTGAGGAAGATGAGAAATGTAAATTATACATTGTTGAGAAAATGCTGCATCTCTTGCATTTATTGACGTAGAGGAGCCTTTTGTTTGGCTTTTTAAAAGCTTCAGGATCCCCCATTGTAGTTAAAACACTGTAAAGACTAGGGCCCCCAAACAGCATCTTGCATGGGGCCCCAAACAGCATCTTGCATAGGGCCCCAAACAGCATCTTGCATGGGGCCCCAAACAGCATCTTGCATAGGGCCCCAAACAGCATCTTGCATGGGGCCCCAAACAGCATCTTGCATAGGGCCCCAAACAGCATCTTGCATAGGGCCCCCAAACAGCATCTTGCATGGGGCCCCCCAAACAGCATCTTGCATAGGGCCCCCAAACAGCATCTTGCATGGGGCCCCAAACAGCATCTTGCATGGGGCCCCAAACAGCATCTTGCATAGGGCCCCAAACAGCATCTTGCATAGGGCCCCAAACAGCATCTTGCATGGGGCCCCAAACAGCATCTTGCATGGGGCCCCAAACAGCATCTTGCATAGGGCCCCCAAACAGCATCTTGCATGGGGCCCCAAACAGCATCTTGCATGGGGCCCCCAAACAGCATCTTGCATGGGGCCCCCAAACAGCATCTTGCATGGGGCCCCCAAACAGCATCTTGCATAGGGCCCCAAACAGCATCTTGCATGGGGCCCCAAACAGCATCTTGCATGGGGCCCCCAAACAGCATCTTGCATGGGGCCCCAAACAGCATCTTGCATAGGGCCCCCAAACAGCATCTTGCATGGGGCCCCCAAACAGCATCTTGCATAGGGCCCCAAACAGCATCTTGCATAGGGCCCCAAACAGCATCTTGCATGGGGCCCCAAACAGCATCTTGCATGGGGCCCCAAACAGCATCTTGCATAGGGCCCCAAACAGCATCTTGCATGGGGCCCCAAACAGCATCTTGCATGGGGCCCCCAAACAGCATCTTGCATGGGGCCCCAAACAGCATCTTGCATAGGGCCCCCAAACAGCATCTTGCATGGGGCCCCCAAACAGCATCTTGCATAGGGCCCCAAACAGCATCTTGCATGGGGCCCCAAACAGCATCTTGCATGGGGCCCCCAAACAGCATCTTGCATGGGGCCCCAAACAGCATCTTGCATAGGGCCCCCAAACAGCATCTTGCATAGGGCCCCCAAACTTCATCTTGCATAGGGCCCCAAACAGCATCTTGCATGGGGCCCCCAAACTTCATCTTGCATAGGGCCCCCAAACAGTATCTTGCATGGGCCCCCAAACAGCATCTTGCATAGGGCCCCCAAACAGCATCTTGCATAGGGCCCCCAAACTTCATCTTGCATAGGGCCCCCAAACTTCATCTTGCATGGGGCCCCAAACAGCATCTTGCATGGGGCCCCCAAACTTCATCTTGCATAGGGCCCCCAAACAGTATCTTGCATGGGCCCCCAAACAGCATCTTGCATGGGGCCCCCAAACTTCATCTTGCATAGGGCCCCCAAACAGCATCTTGCATGGGCCCCCAAACAGCATCTTGCATAGGGCCCCCAAACAGCATCTTGCATAGGGCCCCCAAACTTCATCTTGCATAGGGCCCCAAACTTCATCTTGCATAGGGCCCCCAAACAGCATCTTGCATGGGGCCCCCAAACAGCATCTTGCATAGGGCCCCCAAACTTCATCTTGCATGGGGTCCCCAAACTTCATCTTGCATAGGGCCCCAAACTTCATCTTGCATAGGGCCCCCAAACAGCATCTTGCCTAGGGCCCCCCAAATAGCATCTTGCATGGGGCCCCCAAACTTCATCTTGCATGGGGCCCCCAAACAGCATCTTGCATAGGGCCCCCAAACAGCATCTTGCCTAGGGCCCCCCAAATAGCATCTTGCATGGGGCCCCCAAACAGCATCTTGCATAGGGCCCCAAACAGCATCTTGCATAGGTTCCCCAAACAGCATCTTGCATAGGGCCACAAACAGCATCTTGCATAGGGCCCCAAACTTCATCTTGCATAGGGCCCCCAAACAGCATCTTGCATGGGGCCCCCAAACAGCATCTTGCATAGGGCCCCCAAACTTCATCTTGCATGGGGTCCCCAAACTTCATCTTGCATAGGGCCCCAAACTTCATCTTGCATAGGGCCCCCCAAACAGCATCTTGCCTAGGGCCCCCAAATAGCATCTTGCATGGGGCCCCCAAACTTCATCTTGCATGGGGCCCCCAAACAGCATCTTGCATAGGTTCCCCAAACAGCATCTTGCATAGGGCCCCCAAACAGCATCTTGCATAGGGCCCCAAACAGCATCTTGCATAGGTTCCCCAAACAGCATCTTGCATAGGGCCACAAACAGCATCTTGCATAGGGCCCCCAAACAGCATCTTGCATAGGGCCCCCAAACTTCATCTTGCATAGGGCCCCCAAACAGCATCTTGCATAGGGCCCCAAACAGCATCTTGCATAGGGCCCCAAACTTCATCTTGCATAGGGCCCCCAAACAGCATCTTGCATAGGGCCCCCAAACAGCATCTTGCATAGGCCCCCAAACAGCATCTTGCATAGGCCCCCAAACTTCATCTTGCATGGGGCCCTCAAACAGCATCTTGCATGGGGCCCCCCAAACAGCATCTTGCATGGGGCCCCAAAACTTCAACTTGCATGGGGCCCCCAAACAGCATCTTGCATAGGGCCCCCAAACAGCATCTTGCATAGGGCCCCAAACAGCATCTTGCATAGGGCCCCAAACTTCATCTTGCATAGGGCCCCCAAACAGCATCTTGCATAGGGCCCCCAAACAGCATCTTGCATAGGCCCCCAAACAGCATCTTGCATAGGCCCCCAAACTTCATCTTGCATGGGGCCCTCAAACAGCATCTTGCATGGGGCCCCCAAACAGCATCTTGCATGGGGCCCCCAAAACTTCAACTTGCATGGGGCCCTCAAACAGCATCTTGCATGGGGCCCCCAAACAGCATCTTGCATGGGGCCCCCAAACAGCATCTTGCATAGGGCCCCCAAACAGCATCTTGCATAGGCCCCCAAACAGCATCTTGCATAGGCCCCCAAACTTCATCTTGCATGGGGCCCTCAAACAGCATCTTGCATGGGGCCCCCAAACAGCATCTTGCATGGGGCCCCAAAACTTCAACTTGCATGGGGCCCTCAAACAGCATCTTGCATGGGGCCCCCAAACAGCATCTTGCATAGGGCCCCCAAACAGCATCTTGCATAGGGCCCCAAACAGCATCTTGCATAGGGCCCCCAAACTTCATCTTGCATAGGGCCCCCAAACAGCATCTTGCATAGGGCCCCCAAACAGCATCTTGCATAGGCCCCCAAACAGCATCTTGCATAGGCCCCCAAACTTCATCTTGCATGGGGCCCTCAAACAGCATCTTGCATGGGGCCCCCAAACAGCATCTTGCATGGGGCCCCAAAACTTCAACTTGCATGGGGCCCTCAAACAGCATCTTGCATGGGGCCCCCAAACAGCATCTTGCATGGGGCCCCCAAACAGCATCTTGCATAGGGCCCCCCCAAACAGCATCTTGCATAGGGCCCCAAACAGCATCTTGCATAGGGCCCCAAACTTCATCTTGCATAGGGCCCCCAAACAGCATCTTGCATAGGGCCCCCAAACAGCATCTTGCATAGGCCCCCAAACAGCATCTTGCATAGGCCCCCAAACTTCATCTTGCATGGGGCCCTCAAACAGCATCTTGCATGGGGCCCCAAAACTTCAACTTGCATGGGGCCCTCAAACAGCATCTTGCATGGGGCCCCCAAACAGCATCTTGCATGGGTTCCCCAAACAGCATCTTGCATAGGGCCCCCAAACAGCATCTTGCATAGGCCCCCAAACAGCATCTTGCATAGGCCCCCAAACTTCATCTTGCATGGGGCCCTCAAACAGCATCTTGCATGGGGCCCTCAAACAGCATCTTGCATGGGGCCCCCAAACAGCATCTTGCATGGGGCCCCCAAACAGCATCTTGCATAGGGCCCCCAACAGCATCTTGCATAGGGCCCCAAACAGCATATTGCATAGGGCCCCAAACTTCATCTTGCATAGGGCCCCCAAACAGCATCTTGCATAGGGCCCCCAAACAGCATCTTGCATAGGCCCCCAAACAGCATCTTGCATAGGCCCCCAAACTTCATCTTGCATGGGGCCCTCAAACAGCATCTTGCATGGGGCCCCCAAACAGCATCTTGCATGGGGCCCCCAAACTTCATCTTGCATGGGGTCCCCAAACTTCATCTTGCATAGGGCCCCAAACTTCATCTTGCATAGGGCCCCCAAACAGCATCTTGCCTAGGGCCCCCAAATAGCATCTTGCATGGGGCCCCCAAACTTCATCTTGCATGGGGCCCCCAAACAGCATCTTGCATAGGGCCCCCAAACAGCATCTTGCATAGGGCCCCCAAACAGCATCTTGCATAGGGCCCCAAACAGCATCTTGCATAGGTTCCCCAAACAGCATCTTGCATAGGGCCACAAACAGCATCTTGCATAGGGCCCCCAAACAGCATCTTGCATAGGGCCCCCAAACTTCATCTTGCATAGGGCCCCCAAACAGCATCTTGCATAGGGCCCCAAACAGCATCTTGCATAGGGCCCCAAACTTCATCTTGCATAGGGCCCCCAAACAGCATCTTGCATAGGGCCCCCAAACAGCATCTTGCATAGGCCCCCAAACAGCATCTTGCATAGGCCCCCAAACTTCATCTTGCATGGGGCCCTCAAACAGCATCTTGCATGGGGCCCCCAAACAGCATCTTGCATGGGGCCCCAAAACTTCAACTTGCATGGGGCCCCCAAACAGCATCTTGCATAGGGCCCCCAAACAGCATCTTGCATAGGGCCCCAAACAGCATCTTGCATAGGGCCCCAAACTTCATCTTGCATAGGGCCCCCAAACAGCATCTTGCATAGGGCCCCCAAACTGCATCTTGCATAGGCCCCCCAAACAGCATCTTGCATAGGCCCCCAAACTTCATCTTGCATGGGGCCCTCAAACAGCATCTTGCATGGGGCCCCCAAACAGCATCTTGCATGGGGCCCCAAAACTTCAACTTGCATGGGGCCCTCAAACAGCATCTTGCATGGGGCCCCCCAAACAGCATCTTGCATGGGGCCCCCAAACAGCATCTTGCATAGGGCCCCCAAACAGCATCTTGCATAGGCCCCCAAACAGCATCTTGCATAGGCCCCCAAACTTCATCTTGCATGGGGCCCTCAAACAGCATCTTGCATGGGGCCCCCAAACAGCATCTTGCATGGGGCCCCAAAACTTCAACTTGCATGGGGCCCTCAAACAGCATCTTGCATGGGGCCCCCAAACAGCATCTTGCATAGGGCCCCCAAACAGCATCTTGCATAGGGCCCCAAACAGCATCTTGCATGGGGCCCCCAAACTTCATCTTGCATAGGGCCCCCAAACAGCATCTTGCATAGGGCCCCCAAACAGCATCTTGCATAGGCCCCCCAAACAGCATCTTGCATAGGCCCCCAAACTTCATCTTGCATGGGGCCCTCAAACAGCATCTTGCATGGGGCCCCCAAACAGCATCTTGCATGGGGCCCCAAAACTTCAACTTGCATGGGGCCCTCAAACAGCATCTTGCATGGGGCCCCCAAACAGCATCTTGCATGGGGCCCCCAAACAGCATCTTGCATAGGGCCCCCAAACAGCATCTTGCATAGGGCCCCAAACAGCATCTTGCATAGGGCCCCAAACTTCATCTTGCATAGGGCCCCCAAACAGCATCTTGCATAGGGCCCCCAAACAGCATCTTGCATAGGCCCCCAAACAGCATCTTGCATAGGCCCCCAAACTTCATCTTGCATGGGGCCCCCAAACAGCATCTTGCATGGGGCCCCAAAACTTCAACTTGCATGGGGCCCTCAAACAGCATCTTGCATGGGGCCCCCAAACAGCATCTTGCATGGGTTCCCCAAACAGCATCTTGCATAGGGCCCCCAAACAGCATCTTGCATAGGCCCCCAAACAGCATCTTGCATAGGCCCCCAAACTTCATCTTGCATGGGGCCCTCAAACAGCATCTTGCATGGGGCCCTCAAACAGCATCTTGCATGGGGCCCCCAAACAGCATCTTGCATGGGGCCCCCAAACAGCATCTTGCATAGGGCCCCCAAACAGCATCTTGCATAGGGCCCCAAACAGCATATTGCATAGGGCCCCAAACTTCATCTTGCATAGGGCCCCCAAACAGCATCTTGCATAGGGCCCCCAAACAGCATCTTGCATAGGCCCCCAAACAGCATCTTGCATAGGCCCCCAAACTTCATCTTGCATGGGGCCCTCAAACAGCATCTTGCATGGGGCCCCCAAACAGCATCTTGCATGGGGCCCCAAAACTTCAACTTGCATGGGGCCCTCAAACAGCATCTTGCATGGGGCCCCCAAACAGCATCTTGCATGGGGCCCCCAAACAGCATCTTGCATAGGGCCCCCAAACAGCATCTTGCATAGGGCCCCAAACAGCATCTTGCATAGGGCCCCAAACTTCATCTTGCATAGGGCCCCCAAACAGCATCTTGCATAGGGCCCCCAAACAGCATCTTGCATAGGGCCCCCAAACAGCATCTTGCATAGGCCCCCAAACTTCATCTTGCATGGGGCCCTCAAACAGCATCTTGCATGGGGCCCCCAAACAGCATCTTGCATGGGGCCCCAAAACTTCAACTTGCATGGGGCCCTCAAACACCATCTTGCATGGGGCCCCCAAACAGCATCTTGCATGGGGCCCCCAAACTTCATCTTGCATGGGGCCCTCAAACACCATCTTGCATGGGGCCCCCAAACAGCATCTTGCATGGGGCCCCCAAACAGCTAGAAACGGCCCTGCTTTAAAATACAACTCTCTGTAGTTTTACATATATTGTCATATTTTCATTCTGCTAATTGTTGTAGCTTTTAAGGTTCTTTGTATATTTACATTTACATTCGGTGTAAATACTTGTCTAATTATTTTTTTAATGGTAAATAGTTTCTTAAAAATACTTATTTTTGTTATCTTTATATTCTTGACCTTCTATTGCAACTTATTTTCTTATGTTGTTTATGTTCGCACCACCAGACACTAAATCTACTTCCTTGTGTGTGTAAACGTACCTGTTGTTAATAAAGGTGGTTCTGATGAGGGACTGCATTCAAAAGAACCTCTGCTATACAGTAAACTAACCTAGGATGGTGTCAGCCTAACATACACATTCATACGTTCAGATAACAGGTTCAATTTAAATACTCAGGTAGAGCACAAGTACATCAAAATGGTACTTTAGTACAGCACATGAGTATATACTTAGTTCCTTCACACCACAGTACAGAGAGATGAGAGCAGATCAGATAGTATTGATCCAGTGAGAACAAATACTCTCCTCTATCAGTTGAAGAAGCCCGTCTACAATCTACTGCTGGTTTTGTAACCAAAGTATTTCCCTGTTTCTCTTCCAGGTCCCTGAGGGCTACCTGTTGACCCGTGTCCATCTCAAAATGGTCCCCAGGCATCCCATAATCCTGCGTTTGGGGGGGAGACGTTCTCCCTGTAATCAAAGCACTGGTTCTCTTGGAGACGCTCTCAAAGTCTTTGAGGACAAAGTCAGAAAAAGCCAAGAAGAAGAAATGATTTGAGCTCTTCTTTGTGTTCATCACCCCGGGTTCATTTAAAGGTCTCCTATCAGGCAAAAGTCACTTTGTGATGTATTTTATACATAAACATGTGTCCCCGGTGTCAGGAGACTCACGCAGCGTCAGAAAATAAAACCCTCTCTCTTTTCCTCCGTACCCAAATCTCTAAAAACGGGGAACAACGGAGCTGATCCAGATTTGCGTCCGATATGCCGTAATATCTGAAATGTAGACCCACGGCCCAATCAGAAACGTTGCTATCAGAAACAATGCGGAACGTGTTTTGGACGTAATATGGTCTGTGTTTACATTAGCATCGCTAACACTCAGAGCTAACCTGTACTGGAGAGCATGTGTGTGAAGAAGCAGGAAGTAAAAAGTAACTCACCTTGTGGTATAACCGGCAAGAGAGAAAGCCTTTGAGCTCCAAACTGTTTCAGAGATAATCCTTGATGTGGTTTGGAACATGATGGCGTTTAATCACCGCAGCGTTTAGCTTTATCTCCGGAGAATTCTGAGCAGGCAAAAGCTTCCCCTCCTTTTTTTATAAAGCTAAGGACCCAGAATCAGTGTTTCTCTAACAGCTGGAACAGAGGGATATGAGGGATTCTAAAATGTATGATCTGTTTGGTATTTTCAGCAAAACACTTCATAGACATTAGGGCTGGGAATCACCAGGCTCCCCACGATACGATACTATCGCGATACTTAAGCCACGATACGATAGTATTGTGATCTTACGATATGCTAAGTATTGCGATACGATATATTGCAGATCACATGGGTCATATCCATGTCCGTCTTCCCTTCCTGGTTAAAACATGTATTTGCAATATGAATAGTTTAACCCAATGTGTGTTATTTGAACCTGAAAAGGAGATGGCATTGTTTTTGTTACTTTCATTGCAATTGTATACTAACGTAACTTCCTGTTTTATATACGACCATCTTTCGAAGGAATATGCTACAGTGTATATTATAAAAAGTGTATTTAATAAAATATCGATACTTGGCATCCGTGTATTGCCAATATCGCCAATTAAAGTATCGCGATACTATGCTGTATCGATTATTTCCCCCACCCCTAATAGACATGTTTTTTATATATCTGAGACCCATAATATTTGCCTAAAAATAGCATAATAGGAAACCTTTAATATCCATTCAAATGTTCCCGTTGATTTGTAACTCTTCTAAAGGAGCTCTGCCTGGTGTCATTGAAACTGTGCTAAAGCTGTGCATGTAGTCTTTATGACATGTGATCAGATATTGTTGAAACCTATAAGATGTGTTCTCTTCAGAACCGCTACAGGATGTGGATTTTGTAAATTGTGGCATTTAAAAAAAAAGTCTCTTTAATATTTGTTGTTATGCTTCTTAGTTAACGTTAAGCTGTCTTTGGCTCTTTCTGCTGGAACAAATGTACATGTACCCTCTGTGGGACTAATAAAGGTTTTCTGACTCTGTGATGTCTTTAAAATGAAATGCATGAGCAGCTGAGCAGAGAGTGGGTTCAGTTTATTGACTCTAAAGTTAACTTTCCGTTATTTACAGTTTCCCTAATGAAATTTCACAATCAATGGGTGCATGCAAATAGGCTGTCTTAACGTCCATCTGGTGTAAAATGAGTCCCTCTTGTGCTTACTCTTACACTTGTCATATCAGCTGTGGGAGAAAATGTCTCTTTGTAGTCTGTTCCTGGTTTTTGACTGTAGCCTTGCTAACCCTAACCCTAAACGAATAGTCGCGTCCGGTGTGAACCCAGCATAAGACACGAGGATAGGAGTCGAGGAGGGGAATTCGAGAAATGAGAAAGGCCCATAGTGTTAGAATTGGATCATAAAACGACCAAAGCAGTTGAGTTTTGAGCATCAAATGAATTAATCTGTGCATTAAATACCCGGTTTATCATTTATAAAGTGTGGCATATCTGTACAAAATCCCTCAGAATACAAAAAAAAGAGGAAAAATGTCTTATTTTTCGATGCAATTTACTTGAAAAGGCTAGAAAATGCACATATTTATAAACGTTTGGTTGATTAGTTCTGGATTTCATGTTTTTATATAATGTAAATAATGGATATCCTTCTATTTCTGCCCACAATTCAAATGTAAACAAGCCTTATTTGGGTATATATTTATATAGACAATTTAAGTATTCATAGTATAACATTGTCAATATGATTTGGATTCAAACATTAAACCTCAGAAATGTGGGATTTATTTATATATTTCGTCAATTTCAGTTTTGTTTTTTAACATTGACGGTCAGGAAAGGACAGGAAAAAACGACATTTAAACTACGTCACATCCGGGAGAGGGGGCGGGTCTTAAACTGTCAACTAACCGAAGAATAACAAAAACAAACATCGAGGTTCCGGAGACGGTGAGTAAAATGGTCTCATAACAACAGCGTATTAGTGACAAAATACAGCATTAATAATAATATAAGATGTCTGCTTTAAAACTCATCATAAAGCATCGGCTTTAGCAGAATATTACATCTAAAAAACCCAATTATTCTGATACAAAGCCGTAAAACATGTACTTGAAACATACATTTCGCTGTGACAGTCATGTTAAAAGCGTTCAAATGTGAAATTCATAATATGCCCTGGGTTTCTGTTTAAAATGTCGATGTTAATAATGTTATTTAGGTACATTTGCATGAGGGAGATTCGCAGACAGGCCTGTTTCGTAACCTGCCCACCCCCCCAAATCTGCACTACTTACCTTGCTCGCAGAATGCATTGCAAAACTCCGTTGAAAAACCTCTTAATGTAACATTGTATTCGCTCTTAGCAAGTGCATATAACACGTACAGTTCTCATTTCGACTTTTCTTAAATCGGGATGATTTGCAGTATAATTCGGCATTAAAACAACAAGTAAATTATAGTCGTTGCTTTGTGTAAAACTGTTATTCTTGCATTTGGTTGTGCATTGTCGCCAGTTACAAAACGTCCTCTTAATCTAACATTGTATTAGCTACTAGCAAGTGGATAAAACACTTACAGTTATACTTTTGACTTTGTTCGAATCGTCATGGCTTGCAGTTTAATTCGGCATTCAAATAGTAATAAAACGCAAGTCCTTTCTTTATGAAAACTGTTATTTGGTTCAGCATTGTTGCCATTAACAGCGTGAACAAAACTCAAAATGTAACGTTGTATTTGCTCATTGCAAGCAAATATAACATGTACAGTTATTATTTTTTACGTTTCCTGAATCGTCATGGTTCGCCCTTCAATTCGGCATTAAAATAACAATAAGAAGCGATCGTTTCTTTATGTACAACTAATTATCTTATTTAGTTCAGCATTATTGCCAGTTACCCAGCGTTAAAATATCATCTAAATGTAACGTTGTATTGGATGCTACTAAGCGTATATAAGTAATACAATAATAATTATAACTTTTCCCGAATCGTCATGACTCAACGTTTAATTCGGCATTAAAACAACATTAAAACGCGAGTTGTTACTTTATGTAAATCTATATTTCTTCGCATAATGCCTTGCCGAACTCCGATTAAAAACCTCTTAATTTAACGTTGTATTGGCCTCTAGCAACTGAATATAACACGTACAGTTATAATTCTGACTTTTCTTAAATCCTTCTGACTTCCCGTTTAACTCGGCATTAAAACAACAATATAAGACGAGTCTTAACTTTATGTATAACTGTAGTTCTTGTATTTGGTTCAGCATTGTTACCAGTCAGTCGCACCACGGGGGCAGTAGCAAGCGTATTTTTAAAGTTGGACTTTTGTTATGAAACCAAACTTGGTAAATATGACGATTTGAAGAAAACACTCAGACGTGTAGCTGGTGAGCAGACATATGTAGTTACCCAGGTTAGCCTACTATACTTAAGTACCATTTTGAGGTACTTGTACTTCACTTGAGTATTTTCATGTTATGCTACTTTATACCATAATTTACAAGCTACTTTCCAGGTATGGATTTATAACACAGAATTTAAATCATAATGTATTATTTATTATATGCTAAGATACTCAGCAGTATATCAAGTCATTTGAAGAATCCCATGAATGGATTAATAATTATAACACAACATTTTATATGTTTAAATCTGATACCATACCGGAAAATGACTACTTTTTGTACTTAAAGTATATTTTGATGCCAGTCCAGAGCACCAGAATCCTTCATCGGTCCCATCGAGGGGAAGTTTACATTGTTACAGCAAAGTATAGATAGAGACTACAAATACAAATCACACACTATGAGATAAAAAGGTGTGCACATAGTATTTAAAATAAAATAAAACATTTACAGAAGTACACATACTGGGAAATTAAGTAAGAAAGCAGTATTTATAAGATAAAATAAGTGTAACATTTCAGAATTAAGTGAAAATACAGATACTTTTTTAAATATATTGACATAATAACATACAGATTCCTGTTGGAATTGAATACCTAAAAAGTAGAAGCCAGTAGTAATAATAATATTATCTAGGAAGCAAAGTAGTATTGCTGCTTTTCACAAATGAGTGAAATATCTGAGTACTTCTTAAACCTCTGGCTTTCACATTACCTGTTGTGCAAGTTTCACTCGTCTGTCGTTCTGTGTCTTTTCTTTTTTTATTTACTTTTTTAAAAACATTTTTATCACATTTCAACTTCAGTGTACATATGTAGTTAAATAGTTTTACAGAGTGGTCCGTGTTTTTTCTTTTTCTTAACAAAACAACAATAAACACCCAAGAACATGGGGTGTTTATTTTCAATATTAAACATTGACAGTATAGATCATTAAATAAAAAACAGTTAAACAAAAGAAGGGCGTATCGGGGTAATATACACTTTCCATTTCTCCCAAATGTCCTGAAATGTAAAGTTCACCTATCATGCTGCTTTTAGGCAATAGCACAGGTCTCAGATATATACAAATATATAAAACACATGTCTATGAAGTGTTTTGCTCCAAACACCAAACAGATCATTCTAGCCATGCCTCATATCCCTCTATTTCACTTCCTGTTTCAATTTACGTAACAATTTCACCAGGAGACTATGCTCCAATTGAAACACTGAGTAAGTGCATTGAACAAATCAATGACTGGATGTGTCAGAACTTTCTCCAATTAAACAAAGATAAAACTGAGGTAATGGTTTTTGGAGCCAAGTCAGAACGTATAAAAGTTAGCGCTGAGCTTCAGTCTGCAATGTTCAAAACAACAGATAAAGCCAGAAATCTAGGTGTAGTCATGGACTCTGACCTGAGTTTCAACAGTCACTTTAAAACTGTTACTAAATCAGCCTACTATCACCTAAAGAATATATCTAGGATTAAAAGACTAATGTCACAGCAGGATTTGGAAAAACTTGTCCATGCTTTTATCTTCAGTAGACTCGACTACTGCAATGGTGTCTTCACAGGTCTCACTAAAAGATCTATTAGGAAGCTGCAGCTGATTCAGAACGCCGCTGCTCGAGTCCTCACTAACACTAAGAAAGTGGATCACTCCTGTTCTGAAGTCTTTACACTGGCTTCCTGTGTGTCAAAGAATAGATTTCTAAATACTGCTGCTGGTTTATAAAGCACTGAATGGTTTAGGCCCAAAATACATTTCTGACCTCCTGCTAAATGATGAACCATCCAGATCTCTCAGGTCTTCAGGGACTGGTCAGCTTTCTGTCCCCAGAGTCAGAACTAAACATGGAGAAGCAGCGTTCAGTTATTATGCTCCAAATATCTGGAACAAACTCCCAGAAACCTGCAGGTCCGCTGCAACTCTGACTACTTTTAAATCCAGGCTGAAGGCTTTTCTTTTTGTCGCTGCTTTTAATTGAACTATTCATATCTTAGACTGCACTGTAACTTTTATCCATGTACTTTTTCTTTTAATGTTTCTTTTATTAGCTTTTCTTTTTAATGACTGATTTTAAATGCCATTTTCTTAATGTCTTTCGTTTTTTGTAAAGCACTTTGAATTGCCGTGTGTTGAAAAGTGCTATATAAACTTGCCTAGCCTTGCCTCATATCCCTCTATTTCACTTCCTGTTTCAAAAGTGCTGATTTGGGTATAAAGCTTTAAAGAGGAGGGGTCTGAGCTCATGCGGGACCCGGCAGCTACTGTCTAAACTAAATGCTGCCGTGATGAAACGCCATATCATGGATTATCAATTGTTTTCTGAAAGCAACGTTTCTGATTGGGCCGTGGGTCCATATTTCATATATTACGTCATATCGGACGCAAATCTGGATCAGCTCCGTTGTTCCCCGTTTTTAGAGATTTGGGTACGGAGGAAAAGAGAGAGGGTTTTATTTCCTGACGCTGCGTGAGTTCCCAGACACACCGGGGACACATGTTGATGGAGAGAAGACATCAGAAAGTGACTTTTGAATGATAGGTCCCCTTTAAGTTCCTGGAGCCTCAAAGAGAAGGTTATTCTTTCCATTACAAAGATTTCATAAATGATACCGTACCAATCCTCTGTTTGGTTTGAGCCATTTCTTTGTGATTGCTTTCCTCGCAGCTACGCTCAACATCCCTAATAAGTATTTTGTTTTCATATTTCTGGATGTTGAGTGCAGAAAACCGAAGAAGAGTTCGTCCCAATTAAAAATAAATGTTGTTCCAAATATGATCTTTCTGTCTTTTTACCTCAAAGACAGTTTCTGTACTTCCCTCTGGTTCCCAAACCCAGTTGAACTCGTGTTCTTCTCCTCTTGTTCCACAGTTCTCTCAGCGGCCGTGGAGACGATGTGATCGGAGGTGACGCTGAAGACAAGCTTCCCTTTGGTCTCTGCTCCATCAGAGGTATGAGTCGTAGCAATCTGTGGAATCAGAAACGAACCCTGACAGAAACACCGCACACAGTTTAAGATGATCAGAACCTGATAGGGCTGATCGGGGTGAGACCGGGGCCGAGGTTATATCGTTAGGAATGATGTCGTTTTAATTCACTAGAAATCATCAGCAGTCAAGGCCTTGTCCAAAAGTGAATGATAACACAGGTATTTGCACCATAATTCAGATGTAAAAGGCGTCCTTGGCCAAAGCTACACCCTGACACCAAGTTGTATTCAAATGGGGACGAATCATGCTGACACACTAAGCAAACCAAATACAATTGTCTTTTTTTACTTATTTATTTGTGCAACGTGCATTAAGTCAGGAAAAATGACTGCGTACTCTTACCTACTCTTAAGCTTCATGATAAAACAACTTAAAACTGACATTACCAAATATGTATGCCACATTGAATACAGCAATATCTTAATCTGTTCAATACTGTGAGCCTTTCCTTATTTCTATTCAACACTACAGCCCTCCAATTTAACAAGTCATATACTGTTTTTACTTCCTGTGTATTTATATGAGAAGCTACATTTGGGCCTATTTCCCCCTCTATCAACGACATTCATTTGTCAACATTACAACCAATTGTTTCGACTAATCGATTGGTCGGCGACACAGAATGACTTTGAGCACGAACTGGTGTGTTTGTGTCCCTGTACACCTGCTGCTGTCAGTGCTGTCACACTCTCACGTTTCTCACTGTGTGTGTGTGTGTGTGTGTGTGGTGTGTGTGTGTGTGTGTGTGTGTGGTGTGTGTGTGTGGTGTGTGTGTGTGTGTGTGTGTGTGTGTGTGTGTGTGTGTGTGTGTGTGTGTGTGTGTGTGTGTGTGTGTGTGTGTGTGTGTGTGTGTGTGTGTGTGTGTGTGTGTGTGTGTGTGTGTGGTGTGTGTGGTGTGTGTGTGTGTGTGTGTGTGTGTGTGTGTGTGTGTGTGTGTGTGTGTGTGTGTGTGTGTGTGTGTGTGTGGGACTACATTTATCCTGAGAAACAGGAAGTATTTAATGAATATTATATGTTTTAATGTGTGCCTGAAAAGTGACGTCACCAGCGAGAATTTGAACTAAAATCGCTCAAAGCAACCGGGAAACAAATTGAAAACGGTTAATTGTTGGAAACTATTGAAAAAGGATGCTAGCGTTCAGGAAAAATACAATTTCTCCTCACTGGCCATAATTTGCTAAACATTACAATACTGTACATATGTGACTGGTTTTGAAATACTCCATAAACATCATTGATACGATCACTTGGGTGGTGAGTCCCACAGTCAGAGGAGGAAGAGAAATTAGTCTCATCTTGGTCTTTTTATGAGAATAAAACAGTACACAGTATTTAATACCAGGAGCTTTCCCAAGACCATTCTTTAACTGTAACTGTGACCACTCGCAGTAGACGAATCCAAAGTTATAAAAATACACAGTGAGCTTTCTCAAATTTACGCTTTTTCATCATCACAGTGTTCATGAAATGAATTCAAACAGAGGGCCTTATGAACAGAATCAGAAATAAATGTGTGTAGAAATGGGTAACATTTTTGGGCTTTTCTGTATAATTCCACATCAATAAACACCAGAGAGATGAAGGGAACTGACCCAGTTGTTTCTCTGTTCTCAGGGCCTGGACCATGGACACCATGGAGACGTCCTCTGATGAAGAGGAGAGCCGCACCTTCGTCCAAGTCCTCAGCGAGAAATACAGCCCGGAGAACTTCCCCTACGGCCAGGGAGTCATGGTGATGCCCAGCCTGCCGGGGTCCCCCGTCAAAGGTGTGAAAACAGGCAGAGAGTCATGTTACACGGCTTGGTTGAATACTCGATTCTGATTGGTCAATTGCGACAATTCAGAGGTTTTTAACACTCGATAACACACTGTTGCTAAGCATAACACACTGTTGCTAAGGAGGATCAAGGGAGAGAAGGAAAATAGGTCTTCTTCGGCTGTTCCCTTTAGTGTTTACTTCCTGTCTGTCTTCTTCTGCTGTTCCCTTTTGTGTTTACTTCCTGTCTGCCTTCTTCTGCTGTTCCCTTTAGTGTTTACTTCCTGTCTGTCTTCTTCTGCTGTTCCCTTTAGTGTTTACTTCCTGTCTGTCTTCTTCTGCTGTTCCCTTTAGTGTTTACTTCCTGTCTGTCTTCTTCTGCTGTTCCCTTTAGTGTTTACTTCCTGTCTATCTTCTTCTGCTGTTCCCTTTAGTGTTTACTTCCTGTCTGTCTTCTTCTGATGTTCCCTTTAGTGTTTACTTCCTGTCTGTCTTCTTCTGCTGTTCCCTTTAGTGTTTACTTCCTGTCTATCTTCTTCTGCTGTTCCCTTTAATGTTTACTTCCTGTCTGTCTTCTTCTGTTCCCTTTAGTGTTTACTTCCTGTCTGTCTTCTTCTGCTGTTCCCGTTAGTGTTTACTTCCTGTCTGTCTTCTTCTGGTGTTCCCTTTAGTGTTTATTTCCTGTCTGTCTTCTTCTTCTTCTGCTGTTCCCTTTAGTGTTTACTTCCTGTCTGTCTTCTTCTGCTGTTCCCTTTAGTGTTTGCTTCCTGTTTTTTCATTCTTTTTTAAATAGCAGACCTCTAGAATGTCCATATTGACCAATCAGAATCGAGTATTCAACTAAGCTGTTTAATAAATAGCTATACATCGGAGAGGATGAAGTGTTTGAAGCCTCTGAATGTCGTAAAACCTCACTTTTTGTTTTGCAGACCGCCTCTACCTGCCCTGTTCTCTCGTTCTGAGCGGCTCTGGGATCAATAAAGCTGGAGATCGGTCCGACATCGCAGCGTTCTGTGTTCACGTGGCCGAGCTGGACCTGTCCCAAAATCAGCTCAAAGACTGGGAAGAGGTAGGGGCGATGTATAACGAACAATCGTACGATACGTTCTTTTAATTCAGTGTTTGGTCCGTGAGTATATTGGTAACATTTTAAATAAATAAATGATAAATTCAAAGTGTTTCTCAAATTGTTTAAAAATGGCTAGTATGGGTGGCAACAGAGTAGAGTCAACGAGTGCGTAAACAATGCTAAATAAATGGACCAGTGTAAATAATGAACTTATTGAAATGATGTTGAACTAACCATAGTTTTACTGTATTTAGTTTTGAAAATCCACAGCGGAGGTTTGTGTCGTACTACATGCGGTGCTTTTGAATATCTCTCAGTAGAAAACGATCTGTGAGTCTGTTGGCTCGGACATTAACTCCGTAGTCAGGGGATCCGCGGGGTCTTAAAAAGTATTACAAGTTGATAAATAAATTTAGCGAAAATGAAGGCTATTAAAAAGTATTAAAAGGCATTTTCCAAGGTATTAAATGTTGTAGCTTGTTTTCAATAAGTATATAAATGGTCCAAAGAGGTTGTATTCTACAGTCTGCCTGAATGTAATCATTGCGTAGGTGTGTCGTGTGATTCTGTGTAGTTTACTTATGGCGTCCCGTTGGGTTTGACGTCATCTGAACAGGACATCGCACGCTCACTGCTTGATAGCGCGCGAAGGTCCGTTTACGCCGGTTGTTAAACAACATCGTTATGGGGAAATGCAAGTCTGCGTCCAAATGGTTGGAAGATAAGGAGGAAGGCCAATCAATACTGTATATTAGGGGTGCCCACACTTTTTCAGCTTGGGGGGGGGGGGGTGCTAGTGGACTAAACGGTGGGTAAACTGTGGCGAGCTTACACTAATTGCGCCGCATTTGCGCTTCAGATGAGCTTCAGATGAGGAGGTGAGGCCCCCTCATAACTGCATGAACCCGTATGGCACAATACAACTCAGACTGGCTTACCTGTACGTCAATCAAGTGGCAAATGCCATAGTAAGGATGGATGATAGGCTGACTTTAAACAAATTAAATTAAAAAAATATGTTTTCAATGTAACCGGTTAAAACTCGCTTAACTGGCGATGAGGTCTTAAAATGTATGGAAAGGGTCTGAAAAAAGGTCTTGAAAGGTTTTACATTTGACTTCAGGATTCCTGCATCTAGCCTTGTAACAAATGTAGTCTACATTTCATAAGAGGTGTAAAACCTGTTAGCATTTAAAATCGCATACGAACGAAATGCTTGTGGAATCCGTAGTTGTGTTTGTATTGTTGATTCAATGTAGGTCACGTTAAGCTGTCATTATTCGGCTGTAATTTGTCATAAACTGTTGGAGTGGTGAGCAGGCCTTTTTGTTCCTGGATATTTGGGGAGTGAGGTGGTCCTTGGTATGAAACCGATAGAGAAACACTGCTCTGAGGTTTTGTTATTTACTTGTGGGTTGCCAGATCTGCGCCATCGTTTCCAACATCCCCCACCTGGACTTCCTGAACCTGAGCATGAACCCTCTGATGGGCGTTCAGCTGGAGCCCTGCATGGCCGAGGTGTTCTCCAGAGTCCGACAGCTCGTCCTCATCAACACACACATCAGCTGGGACACCGTACACACACTCACCAAACACACACCTGAGTAAGTGACGTTTTGTTTGTCTCTGTATTTTCTTCGTTTTTGTGTTTTTCTCTGTCAAAGCGTCTTTGAGTTGTTTTTTGTTGATGAAATGGCTCTATAGTTAATAAATAATATTATTTAATCTTTTATTGGATATTTTGTTTAGCCTCTTATGTTTATATACATATCTTTATTTTATTTTACATTTTAATTGCACATTCTTGCTTTAACCTGTTATATTTATTTACTTATTCTATTATAAGTTATTTTGTCTTTTAATGGACATATATTCAACCTCTTACAGTATAGTTGTATAAATATCTCAATTTCATTCATATTGTAATGAAAGGAGGGAATAACTTAAATGCAGATATGGCTGGAAAGTAAGGTTTCATTGTACCTTTGTATATTAGTCAATATAATTGTTTTTGCAAAAGCTTTAACTTGTGTTTATCTAAATAATCGTATTAAATGTTACCTTTTATTTCATTACATGAGTCGAACCTAAACCCAATTCGCCGATAACTCGATTCTGAAAGGAGTAAATGAAATTAAATAAGGTTTTATTGTACATAACTCTAACGTATTCCCTCCTCCTTCAGGCTGGAGGAGCTTTTCTTGTGTCTGAACGGCTTCAACACCGTGTCCGAGTCGCAGACGTCCTGTCCGTCTCTGCGCCTGCTGCAGATCACAGACAACCAGCTGCAGGAGTGGAAGGAAGTCAGGAAGTTTGGGCAGATTTACCCGAGTCTGAACACGCTGGTTCTGGCCAACAACAGCGTGGACTGTGTGGGCGACTCTCCAGAAACTCTGCAGCGCCTTTTCCCCAATCTGAGGAGCATCAACCTCAACAACTCAGGTCTAAAGAAGAGACACTACACACTGATATACACCTGAACATCAGCAGGAGAGGACTCTTTAAAGTAGAGACACTACATACTGATATACACCTGAACATCAGCAGGAGAGGACTCTTTAAAGTAGAGACACTACATACTGATATACACCTGAACATCAGCAGGAGAGGACTCTTTAAAGTAGAGACACTACATACTGATACACACCTGAACATCAGCAGGAGAGGACTCTTTAAAGTAGAGACACTACATACTGATACACACCTGAACATCAGCAGGAGAGGACTCTTTAAAGTAGAGACACTACATACTGATATACACCTGAACATCAGCAGGAGAGGACTCTTTAAAGTAGAGACACTACATACTGATACACACCTGAACATCAGCAGGAGAGGACTCTTTAAAGTAGAGACACTACACACTGATATACACCTGAACATCAGCAGGAGAGGACTCTTTAAAGTAGAGACACTACATACTGATATACACTGAACAACAGCAGGAGAGGACTCTTTAAAATAGAGACACTACATACTGATATACACCTGAACATCAGCAGGAGAGGACTCTTTAAAGAAGACACTACATACTGATATACACCTGAACATCAGCAGGAGAGGACTCTTTAAAGTAGAGACACTACACACTGATATCACCTGAACATCAGCAGGAGAGGACTCTTTAAAGTAGAGACACTACACACTGATATACACCTGAACATCAGCAGGAGAGCTCTTTAAAGTAGAGACACTACATACTGATATACAGCTGAACATCAGCAGGAGAGGACTGACTTAAGTAGGCACTACATACTGATATACACCTGAACATCAGCAGGAGAGGACTCTTTAAAGTAGAGACACTACATACTGATATACACCTGAACATCAGCAGGAGAGGACTCTTTAAAGTAGAGACACTACATACTGATATACACCTGAACATCAGCAGGAGAGGACTCTTTAAAGTAGAGACACTACATACTGATATACACCTGAACATCAGCAGGAGAGGACTCTTTAAAGTAGAGACACTACATACTGATATACACCTGAACATCAGCAGGAGAGGACTCTTTAAAGTAGAGACACTACATACTGATATACACCTGAAACATCAGCAGGAGAGGACTCTTTAAAGTAGAGACACTACATACTGATATACACCTGAACATCAGCAGGAGAGGACTCTTTAAAGTAGAGACCACGAATACTGATATACACCTGAACATCAGCAGGAGAGGACTCTTTAAAGTAGAGACACTACACACTGATATACAACCTTGAACATCAGCAGGAGAGGACTCTTTAAAGTAAGATACACTACCACTACTGATATACACCTGAACATCAGCAGGAGAGGACTCTTTAAAGTAGAGACACTACATACTGATATACACCTGAACATCAGCAGGAGAGGACTCTTTAAAGTAGAGACACTACATACTGATATACACCTGAACATCAGCAGGAGAGACTCTTTAAGTAGAGACACTACATACTGATATACACCTGAACATCAGGGAGAGGACTCTTTAAAGTAGAGACACTACAGACTGATATACACCTGAACATCAGCAGGAGAGGACTCTTTAAAGTAGAGACACTGCATACTGATATACACCTGAACATCATCAGGAGAGGACTCTTTAAAGTAGAGACACTACATACTGATATACACCTGAACATCAGCAGGAGAGGACTCTTTAAAGTAGAGACACTACATACTGATATACACCTGAACATCAGCAGGAGAGGACTCTTTAAAGTAGAGACACTACATACTGATATACACCTGAACATCAGCAGGAGAGGACTCTTTAAAGTAGAGACACTACATACTGATATACACCTGAACATCAGCGGGAGAAGGACTCTTTAAAGTAGAGACACTACATACTGATATACACCTGAACATCATCAGGTGAGGACTCTTTAAGTAGAGACACTACATACTGATATACACCTGAACATCAGCAGGAGAGGACTCTTTAAAGTAGAGACACTACATACTGATATACACCTGAACATCAGCAGGAGAGGACTCTTTAAAGTAGAGACACTACATACTGATATACACCTGAACATCAGCAGGAGAGGACTCTTTAAAGTAGAGACACTACATACTGATATACACCTGAACATCAGCAGGAGAGGACTCTTTAAAGTAGAGACACTACATACTGATATACACCTGAACATCAGCAGGAGAGGACTCTTTAAAGTAGAGACACTACATACTGATATACACCTGAACATCAGCAGGAGAGGACTCTTTAAAGTAGAGACACTACATACTGATATACACCTGAACATCAGCAGGAGAGGACTCTTTAAAGTAGAGACACTACATACTGATATACACCTGAACATCAGCAGGAGAGGACTCTTTAAAGTAGAGACACTACATACTGATATACAACCTGAACATCAGCAGGAGAGGACTCTTTAAAGTAGAGACACTACATACTGATATACACCTGAACATCAGCAGGAGAGGACTCTTTAAAGTAGAGACACTACATACTGATATACACCTGAACATCAGCAGGAGAGGACTCTTTAAAGTAGAGACACTACATACTGATATACACCTGAACATCAGCAGGAGAGGACTCTTAAAGTAGAGACACTACATACTGATATACACCTGAACATCAGCAGGAGAGGACTCTTTAAAGTAGAGACACTACATACTGATATACACCTGAAACATCAGCAGGAGAGGACTCTTAAAGTAGAGACACTACATACTGATATACACCTGAACATCAGCAGGAGAGGACTCTTTAAAGTAGAGACACTACATACTGATATACACCTGAACATCAGCAGGAGAGGACTCTTTAAAGTAGAGACCACTACATACTGATAATACACCTGAACATCAGCAGGAGAGGAACTCTTTAAAGTAGAGACACTACATACTGATATACACCTGAACATCAGCAGGAGAGGACTCTTTAAAGTAGAGACACTACATACTGATATACACCTGAACATCAGCAGGAGAGGACTCTTTAAAGTAGAGACACTACATACTGATATACACCTGAACATCAGCAGGAGAGGACTCTTTAAAGTAGAGACACTGCATACTGATATACACCTGAACATCAGCAGGAGATTACTCTTTAAAGTAGAGACACTGCATACTGATATACACCTGAACATCAGCAGGAGAGGACTCTTTAAAGTAGAGATACTACTACTGATATACACCTGAACATCAGCAGGAGAGACTCTTTAAAGTAGAGACACTGCATACTGATATACACCTGAACATCAGCAGGAGAGGACTCTTTAAAGTAGAGACACTACATACTGATACACCTGAACATCAGCAGGAGAGGACTCTTTAAAGTAGAGACACTACATACTGATATACACCTGAACATCAGCAGGAGAGGACTCTTTAAAGTAGAGACACTACATACTGATATACACCTGAACATCAGCAGGAAGGACTCTTTAAAGTAGAGACACTACATACTGATATACACCTGAACAATCAGCAGAGAGGAACTCTTTAAAGTAGAGACACTACATACTGATATACACCTGAACAACAACAGGAAGAGGACTCTTTAAAGTAGAGACACTACATACTGATATACACCTGAACATCAGCAGGAGAGGACTCTTTAAAGTAGAGACACTACATACTGATATCCACCTGAACATCAGCAGGAGAGGACTCTTTAAAGTAGAGACACTACATACTGATATACACCTGAACATCAGCAGGAGAGGACTCTTTAAAGTAGAGACACTACATACTGATATACACCTGAACATCAGCAGGAGAGGACTCTTTAAAGTAGATACACTACATACTGATATACACCTGAACATCAGCAGGAGAGGACTCTTTAAAGTAGAGACACAACATACTGATATACACCTGAACATAAGTCCCTTTAACGTCATAGTTTTGTGAAAAATAAAGAGCTTTTGGAACATTAAAGTAGAGACATGGTGTGACCTAAATAAAACTCTGATGTTTTGTTATTCAGGACTCAGCAAATGGACGGACATTGAGAGGCTGAATTTCTTCCCGAAGCTGAAGGAAGTGAAAGTGAAGGGGATTCCTCTCCTGAAGACTTACACCGACCAGGAGAGATGTAGCCTCCTTTTAGCACAGTGAGTCTGAACCTACACACACACATATTACATTTAAATTGTCATGAATCTAATCTCTATACTTTTGAATGTCCCTGTCTTCAGGCTGCCCTCTGTGGTGTTGCTGAACGGCAGCACGGTGTCTCACGGAGACAGAGAAGATGCCGAGCGGTTCTTCATCCGGCATTACCAGGACTGCCCAAAACAGGAACTTCCTGAAAGGTAAACACAGGGTTTGGAGGGTCACTTTAAACATGTAATATGCTGTGGTGTAAAGTAACTAAGTACATTTACTCAAGTACTGTACTTAAGGACCATTTTGAGATACTTGTTTTTGATACTTTGTTCTTCTACTCCACTACATGTATGTAATACCTTTAGTTACTTCACAGATGTGGATGAATGATGTGAAATCTAATCAAGTGTTAAATCTTTAGTTCCACCTGGAGTAAATCCACCAGCTACCCTGCAGTATACCAAGTCATTCAAACTAGCTGCACCTTCACCAGCTTTGAGAACACTTTCATGATCAATCATTATAAAACATATCATATATATTATTCTGAAATGGACCAATCTGCACAACGACTACTTTCACTGTCGCTACTTTCACTATATTTTGATGAGAATACTTTTCTACTTTCACTTGAGGAACATTTTAAATGCAGGACTTTTACTGTGACAGAGTATTCCTACACTCTGGTACTTCTAGATCTGAGTACTTCTACTTTTACTCAAGTACAAGATCTGAGTACTTCTACTTTTACTCAAGAACAAGATCTGAGTACTTCTACTTTTACTCAAGTACAAGATCTGAGTACTTCTACTTTTACTCAAGTACAAGATCTGAGTACTTCTACTTTTACTCAAGTACAAGATCTGAGTACTTCTACTTTTACTCAAGTACAAGATCTGAGTACTTCTACTTTTACTCAAGTACAAGATCTGAGTACTTCTACTTTTACTCAAGTACAAGATCTGAGTACTTCTACTTTTACTCAAGTACAAGATCTGAGTACTTCTACTTTTACTCAAGTACAAGATCTGAGTACTTCTACTTTTACTCAAGTACAAGATCTGAGTACTTCTACTTTTACTCAAGTACAAGATCTGAGTACTTCTACTTTTACTCAAGTACAAGATCTGAGTACTTCTACTTTTACTCAAGTACAAGATCTGAGTACTTCTACTTTTACTCAAGTACAAGATCTGAGTACTTCTACTTTTACTCAAGTACAAGATCTGAGTACTTCTACTTTTACTCAAGTACAAGATCTGAGTACTTCTACTTTTACTCAAGTACAAGATCTGAGTACTTCTACTTTTACTCAAGTACAAGATCTGAGTACTTCTACTTTTACTCAAGTACAAGATCTGAGTACTTCTACTTTTACTCAAGTACAAGATCTGAGTACTTCTACTTTTACTCAAGTACAAGATCTGAGTACTTCTACTTTTACTCAAGTACAAGATCTGAGTACTTCTACTTTTACTCAAGTACAAGATCTGAGTACTTCTACTTTTACTCAAGTACAAGATCTGAGTACTTCTACTTTTACTCAAGTACAAGATCTGAGTACTTCTACTTTTACTCAAGTACAAGATCTGAGTACTTCTACTTTTACTCAAGTACAAGATCTGAGTACTTCTACTTTTACTCAAGTACAAGATCTGAGTACTTCTACTTTTACTCAAGTACAAGATCTGAGTACTTCTACTTTTACTCAAGTACAAGATCTGAGTACTTCTACTTTTACTCAAGTACAAGATCTGAGTACTTCTACTTTTACTCAAGTACAAGATCTGAGTACTTCTACTTTTACTCAAGTACAAGATCTGAGTACTTCTACTTTTACTCAAGTACAAGATCTGAGTACTTCTACTTTTACTCAAGTACAAGATCTGAGTACTTCTACTTTTACTCAAGTACAAGATCTGAGTACTTCTACTTTTACTCAAGTACAAGATCTGAGTACTTCTACTTTTACTCAAGTAAGATCTGAGTACTTCTACTTTTACTCAAGTACAAGATCTGAGTACTTCTACTTTTACTCAAGTACAAGATCTGAGTACTTCTACTTTTACTCAAGTACAAGATCTGAGTACTTCTACTTTTACATCAAGTAAAGATCTGAGTACTTCTACTTTTACTCAAGTACAAGATCTGAGTACTTCTACTTTTACTCAAGTACAAGATCTGAGTACTTCTACTTTTACTCAAGTACAATCTGAGTACTTCTACTTTTACTCAAGTACAAGATCTGAGTACTTCTACTTTTACTCAAGTACAAGATCTGAGTACTTCTACTTTTACTCAAGTACAAGATCTGAGTACTTCTCTTCTACTTTTACTCAAGTACAAGATCTGAGTACTTCTACTTTTACTCAAGTACAAGATCTGAGTACTTCTACTTTTACTCAAGACAAGATCTGAGTACTTCTACTTTCTCAAGAAGATCTGAGTACTTCTACTTTTACTCAAGTACAATCTGAGTACTTCTACTTTTACTCAAGACAAGATCTGAGTACTTCTACTTTTACTCAAGTACAAGATCTGAGTACTTCTACTTTTACTTCAAGTACAAGATCTGAGTACTTCTAACTTTTTACTCAAGTACAAGATCTGAGTACTTCTACTTTTACTCAAGAACAAGATCTGAGTACTTCTACTTTTACTCAAGAACAAGATGTGAGTACTTCTTAAACCTCTGGTAATCTGTTACAAATACTAGTTACCTAAACAATGTGACCTAATCTGAGTATCAAAACATGAAATAAATATAACATGATTACTTACTTCTGATTGCCTAACTTCCGTTAACCGTTTTTAAGTCGTACCAACAGCAATAGTGCTTTTCTGTCCTCAATACATTAAGATTTAATATTTAGAAAGCCCTCCTCTGCACTTTAATAATTCCTCGTCCTCTTTACGGACTGCATCCCCTTTAACCGTAACCTTACTTTTTAATGAATCACTCAAATGTAAAACAATACACTTGTTCAGAAATAAGGACAAAAATTACACAATTATTTAACTTGGATATATTTAAATACAACTGAATCCGGTGGCTTTTATATTTTGTAGCTTCAACCTTTTTTAAAGTGTGTTTTCTGTTCATGAAAGTTCATTTGAAATGTTCCTTGCCCTAAAAGTTGTACTAAAGGCAACCACTTGTGCCCTTTGTCCTCAAACATTGTGATATAATCAGAATCAGAATACCTTTATTTGGAAACAGCATATAAAGTGAGAAGAGTAGACTTACAAAAATAACTAAGTATGCACACGTTATTTATAATAAAATAACTCAATAAGTGAGAAAAACAAATGGCAGATATGGCGATATTGGTATAAAAAAGTAGCAGTATATTTGTTTTTTGTTATTTAAAAGTGCCCATAATTGCTGGTGCTCTTTATGGGCTGCATTCCACTTGACCTGGGCAGAATGTGGAGGAAGGTGTAGTGGGGGAAACTAACCTTTGGGAGACAAAGCCCCCAGTCTCTCGCTGCTCAATGAGGCCTTTGTGCGAGGAATTCTCTGATTGGAAAAGTGATACAGAAGGTAGCAGAAGGTTGATGTTTCCCTCTTTTTTATATATATATATTTTAGGGCTGTCAAGTTAACGCGTTAATAACACGTTAACGCAAACAAAAATTAACGCCACTAATTATTTTAACGCGATTAACGCATGTGTATTTTTTGTCCTCGGCCGCCCCGTAGTTTCAGAGCGCATCGAGTTTAAAATACCATCTACAAGCTGATGCTGACAGCCCCGCTCCTGCCGCCCGCTTGCTGCAGACCACACTTCCACGCTCACCGGCAGGCACCGACTGGCCATCTGGAGGACCGGGAGGGTGTGTGTATGTGTGGCCCGAGCGAGCGAGAGAGAGACCTTACGTGCATTGTTGTTGTTAGCATCTGGTGCTAGCTAGCTGCGCTAACGGATATAAGGAGCTATTTAAATGAAAACAGAGGAGCGACATTCGCCACAACTGCGCCGAGCACTTGACTTTATGCAGGAAGCCAGACAGTGGGACATTGTACGAGAAGTCAGCACACTCAGCACGGATAGTGCGCAACATGATTGCAGCGTCCAGGCAGCTCCGGTTCGAGCATAGGCCTTGAGTTCCACATAGCTCCAACGATCCATCACACACACACACACACACACACACACACACACACACACACACACACACACACACACACACACACACACACACACACACACACACACACACACAGGTTGTTGTGTTTAATATTCATGAGAATATTTATTAGCATAAAGCATATTTTTCCACTCATATGTTGATAAGAGTATTAAAAACTTGAAAAATATTCCTCTAAGCTACATTTAGAACAGATCAAAAATGTGCGATTAATTTGCGATTAATCGCGATTAACTATTTTAATCGACTGACAGCCCTAATATATATATATGTATACGCCTACGTACTTTGTCAATTGAGAGATTGATTTGTGTCCTGACGTCGCTGGATCTCTCGGTTAGGAATCGTCGTACTGATTTACGGTTAAGAGAAAGTGCTCTTTTACCAAATTCCCAAATACAAGGACAATTATAAGACATAATGGACATGTGTGAAATGGGACTCCCTGATCTGAAGCTTGAGAATAGGACCCAGAAAGTAAACTAAAAGTAACAGAACATGTATTATACAGAAGAAATAACAAGCTACTACTAACTAAACACCCTAAAACTAATCTAATCCCAACTACTAAATGGTCCCATTGCATTGGTTTGAATCTAATTGATACAGATACGTAACAAAGGGTAAATAATATTATGAATTAAATGGACTTCAGAGTGACTTGTTTAAAAGTCCAAAGCCATCCCTGTTCCTGTTAGTGTTTACTTCCTGTCTGTCTTCTTCTGTTGATTTTTCTGACGTTTTGAATTCATATTTAAGAAAGTATTCCCCGTTTATTTTCTGACGGAGAAAACTAATGTTTGTTGTAGTCGCTTCATCTTCCTTAGCAACGGTCTGTTAGCGAGAATTAACCACTTCTGGAATCGACCAATCACAATCGAGTATTCAACTAAGCTGTATAATAAATTAGGTTAACAACTGCGGCCTTAATCCCTTTTTAAAGACAGCTAAAGACATTTTATTGTGTTGTCATACAAGGAATTTGAAATAAATAAGTTGTAAAGTAGGTCAATAAAAAGAAATATATAAGGATAATAAAAAATAAGGATTTTTAAGAAACAACTTCTCATCCTTTTTTTATTATCCTTATATTTTTTACCAAATCAAATTCCTTGTATGTGTAAACGCACCTGGAAATAAACTTGATTCTGATTCTTCTGATCAATCTTATTCATTTTGCACGTGAAGTTTCAGGATGTATTTTGGTATTTAGAACATACTATACTAGCCATCATACTTGGCCAAAACTACCTAAAGACCTTTTGGACCGAATCCCGTTGTTCAGTTCCACTTTTCCCATAAACGGTGGTTCGGATCCAGGATCTCTGTGTCGGTCTAAAGTTAGGGATCACCCAGAATGCAGCTGGGTGTCGGACACGCTCTGTAAGCAGGGAACTCACCGCTATCCCCTTTCCTATCGGAGGGTAAACACATCTGACTTTGAGTAACTATAAACGCAACTCAAAGCAGTTTGATACCGACTGATATACCTCAATAAACTGGACGATATGAAGATTGAGGGTAAAGAGATAAGATAAGATAAGAGCTACTTTAGTGATGCCAAATTGGGAAATGTGTGCGTTGCAGCAGCATAAAAAAACCAAAACAAGATAGATAGATAGATGGATAGGTAGATAGATGGATAGATGGATAGATAGATGGATAGATGGATAGATAGATGGATAGATGGATAGATGGATAGATGGATAGATAGATGGATAGATCGATGGATAGATTGATGGATAGATCGATGGATAGATCGATAGATAGATAGATAGATGGATAGATGGATAGATGGATAGGTAGATAGATGGATAGATGGATAGATAGATGGATAGATGGATAGATGGATGGATGGATAGATAGATAGATGGATAGGTAGATAGATGGATGGATAGATGGATAGATGGATAGATGGATGGATGGATAGATAGATAGATGGATGGATAGATGGATAGATCGATGGATAGATAGATGGATCGATGGATAGATGGATAGATGGATAGATGGATAGATGGCTACATGGATAGATGATAGATGGCCGGATAGGGATTTGATAGCAATAGATAGATGGATGGATAGATGGATAGATGGATAGATGGATGGATAGATGGATAGATTGATGGATGATGGATGGATGGATGGATCGATGGATAGATCGATGGATAGATAGATGGATAGATGGATGGATGGATGGATGGATGGACTGACTGACTGACTGACTGGTAGGTACTAGGTAGGTAGATAGAACAAGGCAATCTACATAAGATAAATTAAGACACTAGAAATAAACAGTCCAAAATATTTCTGAAATAGCATTAAAAGTTGAAAGAAATATATATATATGTGGATGTGGAAAAATATACATGTGGAAATACAACTATGTAGAACTATATAATATATAACAAACAATACTAGAATTTAAACATCTGAAAACAGAATTAAAACGACTATTAAAAAGTAGAAAATATACAGTAGTAGACCGTGAAAATAAAAAACTCTGATACTACTCTGATAATAAAGCACTATTGAAGGGCTTTAGACACAAATTAAAGCAGGATATTATTTATGTAAGGGGTTCAGTAAAACAGGAATATGAAGGAAGGAACATGATGGCTAGACAGGAAGGATTAGTGGCGAGCAAAGACTGAAAAGAGAGGTCTAGATGGAGAAAGAAGAAATGTGAGAGCATCCAGTAGAATAAGTAGAGGGGAACCGTGGAAATCCAGCGCCACTGTGGGAGGGAAGAGAGTAAATCGACATTTTAACTTTTTAAGCAGGTCATCTTTCAACGGGAGAAATTAGAGAAACACCTAAAGAAAAGTCAGCTAAGATCTTGGCTAGATAACCAATCTGAACCCTGTTGCTCTCGCTGCTAATTTGCCGTCCATTACAGAAGAATGCTGGATTTGATATTTGGAAAGCTGACTTGAGATCACCTTGCAGCTTTATTTGCTTCCATTATAGCATGCTTACCACCTTTTTGAAATGAAGCCTTTTAGCTAAATGGCCGCTCTCAGAATGGCACTTTTTGTACCGAGGAGAATTCCCAGGGTGGATGGCGAGGGTTTTGCCAGAAACTCCGGGCCAGGGGGATCGGCTTTGTCGGGGACTTTTTGGGGAGGGAAGGGAAATTGCTTTGATTAGCCCAGCTGTTACAGTAGCTTTGAAAGCACAGGCCTTTTCTCCGGGATTTTATTTAATCGTTCCTGGGTCCTTATCTCGAACACACATTCCCCCGAGGTGACTGAGAGCTTTCTCACGGCTAGCAGGAGGCAGAGAACTCACTGAGGTTTAAGAGGTGTTTCTCTGCCTGTTGAACACACAGGGTTCCTTTTCCTTTACCGGTTATTATGATCGTTTTTCAATTTTCTTACGAGGCAAACACCAGGAGGACATAGAATAGTTTTTGTTGGCAAATTGGAAAGAGAAGACGCAACAATGGCTGATAGAAAGATACCTTAATGTTGCCTCTGCTTCCTGTTTGCTCGACAAAAGATGTTCTTCCACTCAAAGGCCTCCATCTCACCAGGAAGTATGCACAGTAACTTTCCCTGGGTTAGGGTTATTGTTTGGGTTAGGGTTAGTCCAGACAGGGGCCTTGTTGCTTATCACCCTCCTCTACATTATCATAGTGGCTGATAAAAGCCTTACAGTGAACCAATATCAACCTCTAAAGCTCATGAACTCGTGTTTCTTATGGACAAGACTCCACCGCATCACCATCCCTAAACTAAAAGCGGTCTTATGTTGGCGTGATGACGTTTAGTAGTTTGCACAGTCAGTTTGCAAACCCTGTTTTTATGACGCATAGAAGCTTCGGACAAGTAAAAAGCTAATGTTGGGCTATAAAGGAACTACAGCACGGTCACATGACTTCACGTCACCACCGCTAAGCTAAAGGTGGCTAATGTTGGGCTATAAAGGAACTACAGCACGGTCACATGACTTCACGTCACCACCGCTAAGCTAAAGGTGGCTAATGTTGGGCTATAAAGGAACTACAGCACGGTCACATGACTTCACGTCACCACCGCTAAGCTAAAGGAGGCTAATGTTGGGCTATAAAGGAACTACAGCACGGTCACATGACTTCACGTCACCACCGCTAAGCTAAAGGTGGCTAATGTTGGGCTATAAAGGAACTACAGCACGGTCACATGACTTCACGTCACCACCGCTAAGCTAAAGGAGGCTAATGTTGGGCTATAAAGGAACTACAGGACGGTCACATGACTTCACGTCACCACCGCTAAGCTAAAGGTGGCTAATGTTGGGCTATAAAGGAACTACAGCACGGTCACATGACTTCAAGTCACCACCGCTAAGCTAAAGGAGGCTAATGTTGGGCTATAAAGGAACTACAGCACGGTCACATGACTTCACGTCACCACCGCTAAGCTAAAGGAGGCTAATGTTGGGCTATAAAGGAACTACAGCACGGTCACATGACTTCAAGTCACCACCGCTAAGCTAAAGGTGGCTAATGTTGGGCGTGATGACGTTTAGTCGTCTCATTTAGACACTTTAATTCACCAGTGGGTAATTATTTACAATATGTTAAAATCTCTTCAGCTTGTGTTAACTACAGACCTTATTTCAGGCTAACAACCAAAAACAGTCAAAAAAACATTGACTTCCGAAAAGATAACCGGAAGTGGTAAAACAGTGAGTAATTTCCAAGGTTTAGGACTCAAAACAAGATAGTGTGTATCCCGCCAACTTCTAAGGAAACCACATTTTGCATTGCCTCATTTATTCGCTCAGATCTAGTGGTGTAAACGCACCCTAATTTACTTAGTTGGCTTTAAATTACTACAGCAGCCACGCATGGCCTGTTAGCTGACAGTGTATTTACATACTAACCATATGTACCTAACCCTAACCATGTTTCTCACCTACTTTTAAATCCAGCTTTCTTCATATCAACCCAAATACAGAACCCTTCAGTGATCTTTCTCACATGCTTCCTCCCAGGTACCACGTCCTCGTATCAAAGTACGGTCGGTTGGCCCCGCTGGCGGAGGTGGACCTGAGCCCCCGCAGCACCATGGTGGACATTCGCTGGGGGGAAAAAGTGGAGGCCATGAGTCTCCATTTGGAGCAGACGGTGGCTGAACTTAGGAAGCACATCCGGGCTCTCTTACAGCTTCCCCACCACGGCATCCGGCTCTTCTACATCAACCGGGAGATGTGTTCGGTGTTGGGACCCGAGGAGTTAAAGTGCGGCACTCGGGCTCTTCATTCCTACCGGATTCAAGACGGGGACGAAATTCTAGTCGTGCCGAAAGTCAAAAGTCGTAGCAGCAGCTCCTCGGGTCTTTGAGTCGAGAAGTCCTCCGGTACTTTAGGAACCTCCAATGAACACTTACTGGATACTAAGCTTTGACTTGACCCTTTTTTTAGATAAACAAAAAGAGGAGATTAATGTCAGTCTTGAATGTAACGATGTTTAATGTCCAGAACAAATCTATACGATAGAAGTATTTGCACATAGGTGCTCCGCATTCACAAAGCTTAAGACGCTGTGCTTTAGTGGCTTGAGGTAACGATGCAGCTAACATCTAATTTTAAAAATGTTATGCAAATTCGGACCTGTTTTCATAGTCCTCCGGAAATAGTTGTACCAGTTAAACGCACATTAATCTAAAACTATTTTATAATAGGGTTGTTTTTGTTATTAAACGTAAGATGTTAGGTTGCAAAAAAATGTCTCCCTTGCTTGCCACATGCATGGGACTTAGTAGTGTTTATATAACTGTTAAACTGTTTTAAAATTGGTTGAGGAAGAATAAATTAGGCACACAATACAAGCTGCTGTTTGCATTATGCAGTTACACTGTTCATTGTGTTTTCAAAAGGCCTATGCTGACTTTCCTTTCTAGATGTTTGCTCTTAGGCCCGTTTGCTTTAATCTGTGAGCAGTGCATCTTTGGACAGTACAGTTCTAGCAATATACTCCTTAGAAGACAACACAATAACCAACATTGAACTTATATCATGCAACCAAGCTGACACAAACACACACCAGAATACAGATAAGTTATGAGGCAAACAAAAGGAAAAGTTATTATGTTTTATTTACGGTAGACTCAGAGGCTTTTTTTGTTTGAGCAGATTTACTCCTGAGGACGGAAAGCTTTCTCTGCTTCTTCCCGTTGGATCCCTTTCTCTTTCCACATCCAATCCAACTTTATTTATATAGCACATTTAAAAACAACAGTGTTGACATAAAGTGCTCCACATCAATACATATAAAAAGCAGCATAAATACATTTAGACAAAAAAACTAATGTAAAAGCACGAGACAATAAAACCATACTTGTAGCCAGACTGAAAAACTCTCATACACGATGTAACGACATTTAAAAACACAACAAAATAGAAAACACAGACTGATACGTCTTATACGTGGTCTGCAAAAGCACGGGAGAACAAGAAGGTCTTTAAACACATGATCGTGGTGGCTACATACCCTGTGATATGTACCCACAATGCAGTGTGTTGGGGATAACGTGCAACACAGTCAGTACGCCCTACGAGATAAGTTTAAAGTGAGTAAGGGGGCGAGGACGGAGGAAAGGAAGGAGCGTTGATGCTCGAGTTACTGCAGGTCTTGAATGGAGGATCTCTCTCGCCTGTAGAGTGAAACGCTGAGGGCTGCAGGGAAACTTCACACCAGCCGCTGTGTCACCTACACTTCCGCTGCGTTTGGGTTCGAAAGGGTTCAGCTAACAGACCCCCGCCCCTCACCCATTCACCCCGATCTCTCCTTTACATCCGTCTGGGAAAAACCCGACACCTCCGAGTGTCTGCAGTTTCACAGGAGGTCGGGAACTTCTGCATCGGCTCACTTCACTGTGGATTGTTTCCAGTCAAAGAATAGACAGAAAAAGGGATTCACACCTGCTGATAGGTGACAGGTTTTCCACTGCAGCTCATAACCAGAACTTAAGAATCATGTGAAGTGGAGGAAGGAGGATTTTTCTTTGATTACCTTTCAACCAGACAATGAAAAGTCTTCTGATATACCTTTTAAATTGATATAATCACATGGAAATTCTTCTTTTTGATGTAATTATAGTGGTTTTCACCCTTAAAAGAGCACCATCTGGATGCTTCTAGTAGTGCGTTTTGCCATATTTCATTTGGACGGAAGTGAGTACAGATTTGAGAGACATTAATGGACTCGTTGTATTGTTTCAGGAGTTGAGCTATCTGCGTTCTCATTAACATAATCAGTGTTTTGTTACCAATACATTTTAAATTACTGACTAGCTAATTGTATATTTTTTATAAACAAATGACAATGGGCTGAATGAACACTTTAACCTGCAATACGCATGGTAAAGTGTGTATCCAGAGTAGCTTCCTATAAAACCAAGCATTCATTGAACAAAAAGGCGGGAAAACCTCAACAAAATATATTTCGTTTTAGTGTAAGAGTCTCCAATAACTTTTAGTTTCCTCTTGTAGCCCGAAGACAGGCATGTCATTTACATCGGTGACTCTAAAACTAAACGAAAATACGTTTTGTTGATGTTTTCCCGCCATTTGTTCAATGAATGCTGGGTTTTATAGGAGGTTACATGACTCTGGATACACACCATGCTTATTGCAGGTTTGCAGTGTTACGGCCCGTCCACACAGCGGCGTGCGTTGACGCTTCACCATTCACTTTGAATGGGGTGATGTCACTTTTCGCCGAACTGCATTGTGGGAAGCGACGCGGAGCTTTGCTGGCGTGGCTCGCTGCAAAGGTTGAGCAATGTTCAACTTTTGACGCCTCGGCAGAAGCGTCAGCCAATCGAATCATATGCCAGTACAAGCTCTAGCCAATCAAACTGCTGCTTGTGTGTCAGGGGCGGGAGATTCATGTGATTGGTTGTTGGTCGAGTTTCAGACACGCCCGCCGGCAAGCTTCAACGCACGCCGCTGTGTGGACGGGCCGTTAAATCAACCCATTGTCATTTGTTGACTACAACAATTATAAAAATGTATGTATAGTCATTCGTATGGCCATTTTTTTTTTTTATATTGGAGTGTGGAGGAGTTTGGATTTGCATCGGGTGAACTGCTAGGATAAAATATCTTTCAGACAAATATGTTAGAGTAGTAGATAACTGGAGATCTTGTAAATATACTATATTATTACCGAGTGCTTACATCGGTGGTGGGTTGCATGTTCTTGGTATGTTTGATTTAAAATGTTTATAGGATGTGTCATTTCAGGGAAACAGTGTTGATAATGGGAATGTGTTATATTTGAAACTTTGTGCTTCTTCCCCTCTCTTACCCTTCATTAATACCAAATAACAAATATTATATACAGACTAAAGAATCTAAAAGATATTTGCTAATCTATAAAACTGTTTGCCGTGAGCTGAATAGTAGATGGTGTTTACTTTATATTAACGTTTGCTTTTGTCCTTTCTTTAATGTTTATCCTGATATATATTCAATGGTCTTGTTTCTTTCTTTCTTGAGATCATGTTGCCATTTCTACACCTGTATCGCTGCTTTCACCTCTCTTTAAGAAATAAATGATTAGAAATCAGATGGTTTCACTGGTCTTACTGGTAGGTAAGCTCCCTCAGGACAACGTGAGTCAGCTGTATTCGCGTGATTTGCTTTAAATCAAAGAATATCAAATGCATCTTTTGGGATCTTTTTTTAGCATTTCGTTACCGCTTTTCCAGTCAGAATTAGTTCTGTGCTTTTCGTGCCAGCTCTAGTTTGTTTCGGCATTAGTTTTCAAACTAAATAGGATTCAAGGCTTTTATTCCACCAATCAGAGCCCTGTTGGATCCACATCAAGACGTCAGAGTACACAACAACAACAACAACAACGGCAGACTGCGTCGGAGCTGTGTTCATGTTGCTCTTAATCTCAAAGTCAGATTGAATTGAAGCACGATTTCTCCAACGTTTACCTGTTCTCCAGAGTGACGTGGGTACGTGTTTGCTTCTATAATTCAGTGGCATTTAGCCTAGCGTTTGCTAACAGCATCCACCACCGGAAAGTACTAACTCACCGTCTGACTGTCACACAAGTAACGTACCCTGATGCATTTGACTATTTCCCCATAAATGAATACTTTGTTCAGTTTTAAAGTGCAATTGGCCACCTAGCGCCATAAATAAAGTTGATCTAGTATGACTTGGATGAGCATAGCCACCGAAGCTATTCTTACTTGTTGCTTTCATTGAGGCATTAGCCGTTTTCTACTAGCATATGTTATTGTGTATTTTGTTCTTTCTTGTGACGTATTTCGATCTATCTATAGACTTTCTCTAGGTTCGCAATCAGACACCAGTTCTGGATTGTATGAACAGGTTCACCTGCTGAATTAAAAACAGAACAAATGAACCAAAGAAAGTGAAAACCGTAAAGCAGACTCAGGCAGGAGGCGTATAGATTCACACTTTAAGTATTATCCTACAGATCAGTACAGCTTACAGAGAAGAGATAACATCTGATCCTTCACAACAAACACTAGATGCTCTTTAGTTTTTAACTAACAGTGTAATCCTGATTGTTATCCAGGTATCTGTTTTCTTTATGTAACTGTAAGGGAATACAGTTACCTTTTCTTTGGATCCTAATTATCCCGTTAGATGTGAAAGCTGTGTTTTACACGCTGTAGCATCGCTGCACCAGCATGTTCCGAAGCACTTCCTGAGTCCTGATGGAGAGATAAAGGTCCGGGGGGGGGGGGGCGTCACTCGTGTTACGGGCAGAACGTGCACGTGTCCAGCATGTAGCGCTCAGTTTCACAGCCTCAATGCTTGGCCGTGGAGAAGATGGGGATCCTGCAGATCTTCTCTCTTTCTAGCAGCCGCGTTTTATATTCGAGCGTCAAAGAGTCCATTCCATACATGTCAGGCGGAGTTGTGTTTCTGGGGCATTCCCTCTCGCAAGAATATCCTTTTTGGAGTTTATTGCTTTGCATTCCAATAATCCAAAAGTACACCGAACAATGTGTTCACCTATTCTGGCCTTGCTGCCCATTTGCTGGCCCTCTGATGCGCCAAGTTCACCTCCACTTGTCTCCAATTAATACCTCATCACCTGGTGCCCAAAGCTGCCTTCAAAATAAAAGCATAAACAGCTACTTTAAAGAACTTAAATAATAACACTACATAATGATACATTTCCTGTAAACAAACAGCAAGAAAAGGATGTGTCCGAAACTTTGGTGTGTGACCAAATCTCATCGCATAAACGTCCTCCAAGTCTCCGTTCTAATTTTTGCAAAACCATCAAGTGTACACAGGCGCACACGCTAAATTAAGTTAGATGTTAGCATTGTAAATACTTGCTAGCAGACATTAGCATTTACCAAATGTATGTCTTGTAATTGCACTGTTGAGGAACCTGTGATCTAAGTGTTTTCCTTCATCAACCGTAGTTGTGTATATGACAATAAATCTTTGAATGTTGTTGTGTCTAAGTAAAGTCTATCAGAGCCGCTAGCACTAGCACGTCTTGTTTTTGGCATGTGGCAAAGAAATCACCCACAATGGATATTGAATTTCTAGAAAAGTGTACATATTTAAGTGAACTTTTAACAAATACAATCCATTAGTCCCAACGTGTGGATTTCTTAGTGACCATTAAGGCCTAAGAGAGAGCCTTCCTCAAAAGTCACAGCTGTTTCCTTAGCCGATCATCGAGGTCAGACTATGGGATGGATGCATTGTATAGATCGCACCTTGCTGCATAAACAGGACCCGTCTGTATTCTGATCTGCCCTTGATCTGCCCCATTGCATTATGAAGTGGGATTGGGGGCACTGGGGGCTGAACGGAGCCTTTTGTGTGCCGAGGTGAAGGAGTCATTGGGGTAAGAAGGGTTGGGTTACGTGAAGGAGGGTCAGCATTGTGAATGGAAAGCTAGGAGAGGAGGGCAGGGCAGAGCCAACCGCTGGGCACCAGGGTTGAATTAGAGTGGCCCACTCCTCGGATTGGGTGACCGCCGAACAGATTTCAGAGCGGGTATCCAGTCCAAGACCTTCTTTGTGAAGGTCAGGCTTCATGGACTCTCCAGATGCTGGATACTTTGACCCTGTTCCCACACGTTAACCTCCTGCTGCTCACAAATCTTTGATGTCATTTCTGTTGGGGAAATATTTTCCTAGACCCATAACTTTGACCCAGTTTATCAGTTTGTACTGGCCTCACTGAGCACAGGCCTGTCACCTTGAAAGGCTGCTCTCAGTGTTTTCTCTCTCTATTCCTGCCTGCTGGGGTCAGCTGATGGAGGTGTCATATTCTAGTGCTTTATCTTCTTATGCAAAATGTTGATTATTCTCTCAGAACTTGCTAAATACATGTCAAAATCGAGCAAGGGGGGCCAGAGATATGGAAAATCCACCCAAATGGCCCCAGAAGAGGTTTTTTTTTGCTAAATCTGTCTAAAAAGGTCAAATATCACTTGTTTTGCATCAATCTTGATACAGGGTACTTAGTATATGTTGTACTTTAGATTCCTAAAGCTTTTAATCTACTAACCCATCATCCAAGGTTAGTTTTCACTATAAGTACAAAATATATTTTGGACGGACACTATAATTTACAGTTTTTTACCATGTTCAATCTGAATTTTCTTTAAAATAAAAAACATCTATATTGATTCTGACTTTTCTACATCCAACTCACAGGTTTATCATTACTTTGAGAAAAAAGATTATTAATGTAACCCTTTTAGAAGGGAAGATATGGTCATTTGTTCTGGGAATGTCATTTTCGAGCCTGAAACCTGAAAAACAGGCTCGGGGTTTATTAAGTCTAGGGTTGAAAAATTCCGGGAATTTTCAAAGATGGAAACTTTCCACGGGAATTAATGGGATTTAACGGGAATTAACGGGAATTTATGGGAATAAACTGGGAATTTTCTAAATTGAAGGTTGGCTCTTCATAGGGAACTTAAATATAGTTGGGGAAAGTATATTTTAGCATAATATTGACTAAAACAAACAGATGCCATTCAAGTATACTTGAATATCCATGCCATAGCACACTGCTTACCGCATGGCTATTGAGACCACACAAAGGTTCGCAACAGGCTCACACATGTGAGAGTGGAAAAACTGGTTGGCATTCGGGCAAACCTAAGGGTCTTTGAGCCGGACACAGAGCCATCCTCAACAAGGCTGGACAGTGACACTGATGAGGCCCAGGAAGAGCCCGTTGACTGAAAGGGTTTAGCCAAAATGCAGAGGATCGCTTGAAGGAAGATTTGCATGTTTAATGGGACTTTTTGGAGGGAGAAGGGCTCTTTTCATTTAACGTTTTTAATGGGACTTTGTGGGGATCTTTGGATGGGAGGTGCATTTTTGTTCATTTTTTATTAATGAGTGGGGTTGGGGGGGATGAGTAACATTTAACTCAACATTCCTGTTTTCGTTCTTCAATGAAACAAATAATTGTTCAATAAAATAATTAAAACTTGTTCAGTTAAAAAAAAAAAACCTTTTAAAAAAAAAATCTGTTGAAATGTCATGTTTTTTTGTTTAATTTTGCATCGAATATTTCCAAAATTCCCCAGCTTAAAGGTGGGGTAGGTACTGTAGGTCAGCCTTCCATCTGTGCACAAACTTATCTCGTGCCCTCATTGGTCATGTGCGCGTTCGTGTGTGTTGGAGGAGGGGCTCTGTAAGGAAGTGGCAGATTTTTTCCGGCTGTGTATTTTCAAATTCTAGCGCACTCGAGCTGCTTTCTCCAAAATTAACTAACCCACCTTTAACTTCTCATGGAAACTTTCCGCCCCTTTGCAACCCTATTTAAGTCTCACTTATTTGCTGTGAAATGTGCGCTGTCAGGTATGACGTGCATGTCTATATGTCTATGGGATTGCAATGGGACACAGCTGATGTGATTCAACTCTACAACGATCTCCGCAACATTTGTTTGGAAGAGAGGCGCGTCATAACCCACAACCCCATAGAGAAAAGTAGCCAACCTTTAGAAACAGGTTAAAACACCACTACAGTGTTTGCCATCAAAGTTCCCGCTCTCTCCGTGTCTCTCTGAGTTTTGTCTCCATTGCTTCAGAAGTTTCCATCACAATTTCTGTTTCTGTGTCTTGACATCAAATGTAAAGGTGTTATGAGCTGAACGGCCCACTGGCATCGGACGCTAAAACTGATGCTCTCAGCCACTCCCATTTCTGGGGAGGACGTGATTTTATATAACACCACCATGAAGACACACATGCTGTTGGTGTTTTGATGTAGCCTCTTCTCCAGGGATAGAGAAGCATGATGCATCGTCCCATTCAACAACCGAGAAGAGAATCAGAGTCTCTGTGACATCGAGGTGGAGATGCTTAAAACAGTCGTACTAGGAGTTGAATTACCACATCCAGAAGCAAAGGAGTTTTTCAGAATGGCCAAACTGATATATCCTCCTCATTGAAAGATGATGGCTGATGAACCAGAACAATTGACTGAAAGATTATTTTCAAACAAAAAAAGGTTTAAAGTTAGGATTTATCTTAACGTTTACTTCGAAAAAAGGACAGTAAAAGATCTGCGGCCCGAGCCGTCTACAGAGAGGACGAAAAGGTAGTCAATGGGACCCGATCGTTCCTTACTTCTGTGGGAAACATTGTATCACAGCTTCATTATGATGGTAGTGAAAGTAGTATCAATGCTCCATTGAAATATAAAAGACTGACAAGCCAAGGTAATCCCAGTTTCAGTGCTTGCCATTCATCCTCAGGCAGACTGAAAGGACATCGATCCCCGTTTGTTTTTAGCTTCAACATGTGTCAATGCCAATTATTGATCTCCAATGACATTGAGTAGTTGTCGCCTGACTGACCACCACATTTGGGCTCCTTGGAGATAAAAGAAATGCACGGTTTTCTTCATTTTTTGATGTTATTGCCCAAAACCTTAGAATTTGGTATTTAGCAGCAGTCAAATTACAGCAGATATTTCGCCCAAAAAGGGGCGTGGCCTTTACATCAAGGGAAAAGTCCCCGGATCGGTTGCTATCAAGTAATCGAGAAGGGAAAAAAAGCAAGTCATTTCCCATTGTGTTTTCTGTTCCTAATGAGTTGTTGTGAGTGTCAGTGAATGGAAAACAAATCAGATGTATCAGTAAATCTCGATCCTCCTCACTTCTCCATCCCTAAAAACACACATCGGGAAGCCTCCCCCGGCCCAGTAGGTCACCTGTACCTGTTCTTTGTGAGACGTTCTCTTTCACAGCTCGGTTTAAAGTATGTGTCCATTGACTCAACAAGAAGTGGGAGGTATAAAAGAAGCCTCCACAGAGAGCCTGGGTTCTGCTTAATGGGGGCCTGGGTCCTGCCCTACCTGGAGCCTTTCAGACATCTTGCTCCCTGCCTCTCTAGTTACTTTCACTGTCCTCGTCAACAAAGACCTGACTGACTGCCTTCTCCTTCCCAGACCCTATCAGTGTGGATCCACGTGAGATTTCCCCTCGCTATCTCCCCAACCATCTATGGAAATAAGGTGTCTTGTATAACCCTGTAAATGAGGCTGGTCCTAATTAAAAAAAAAAGGGGGTACACAGTCTCCAAAGTGACTGATGTTAATTCTGTAACTCTACCTACCACCGAGCTTTGAAAAGCAAGGTGTGTGTGTTTCTGGGTTTTGTCCATAAATGCCCCAGAGTCAGACTGTACTACTTTGGTAAGTTGTGAGTGCTCAGTAGTCTGCCCTAAATGCACTTATTGAACTCTTGCTCACACAAGGCCTGATCCAAAGGCAGAACATCCACTGTGAACCTGCTAGAGACTTATCAAGACACTCCACTTATATACATATGATCACCAATTGTTTTAAAATGCTGCTTGATTGAAATATTATTAAGAATGTGGTATTCAAGCGCCATTCCTCAAAGATAAAAGCCACAGTGTTTCCTCCAAATTGTCCACCAAAGACATGTGTTATCATCGTGTGGCACCTCGCAGGTGTTAATGACAGATTTTGCTCAGAAGGCTTGACATCCATCCCGTGTGAGAGCCTCTCTTTGTACGCCACATTCCTTCCCCCCGTTTAAAACGTGTCTGCAGGCAGCATTTCTCTGTGGTTTTTTCCCCAATTGCCTCCATCATCTCTCTCCCCTCTCTCTCTAGTCCTCAGATTCCTATGCCGTCCCTCCCCTCAGCTTCCCTCTCCTCCCCGCCTACCCCCCTTTCCCCAAACACTGATCTCAGATTAAGTTCAACAGTATCCCAGGTAAAGTTTGCACCCGCTTCTTCAGGCTCCTTCCACCGCTTCAACGGGTGTTTTCCAAACTGTTTCTCCTGTAAGGACATTTAAACTCCCAGCACACAAACCTTTTGGATTGCTTTTCTGCTGCTGGGGTTTCTGTGCAGCTGGAGTTGGACGTGCTTCATCAGAATCACCTGTTTTACTCCGTCCATCACCACTGCTCAGTGGATGGTCCTCTGCTGGATGGGACGCTGCTCTAAAGGAGGCTGCCAGGTTACACTATTGAGGTGCTAGATGTCCATCTTCTGAAGGCAGGTGAGGGCATCATTTCCTCCTCTACTCATCAGTTTCTTTATGAACCTTAATGTTTGTCCTTAGCCTCATTGTTTGATGCTGCTTAAAAGGACTTTTGTGTCAAATATTTATGTTCATTGATCAACGGTTTACTATTTGGTTCAGGATTGAAAGGCTTTACTGTCAATGCAACATACAATACATAATAGACAATTATGAAAAATGGTTCAATTGACATAATTGTGCAAGAAAAAAAGCTAGAATAAGCAGGAATATGTTAATGATGTAGGTGTACAGGTCCAGTTGGGGGAACCGTTATATACTCTATAGACAGTCACTATTGCTTCATGGTCTTATATAGTTTCTGATATCCTTCACGTTACTTTTTATTGCTAATTTAATGTTTTTCCCCACGCTTATTTTAATATTTAAGGGGTCGCAAACCCTGTATATTAGCTTTTGGGGTTGATTCCCACCATTTTCTTAATTTTGGGGATTTTTATGACCAGGTAGATGTAATGTAATCTAGGACTTCACGTAATAAATGGACCATAACAAAAATATTACCAACTTTCCATCATCCTGTGACCTCGATAAGGTCCTAGACCCCAGATTAGAAACCACTGGTCTACTTTTGCAGGTACATTTCCACTAATGTTAGTATACAATCTATACAAAAGAACATTTTTTACTTGTATTGTACTGTATAACAAAGCACACTTTTAGTTCACAACTCTGACTTAAATTCACCTTGAAGCCCCAGATACAGACAGAAGTATACATTGAATAAATGAGCTTCAGAGAGTGATAAAGACCTGAGTTGTCTTTCTCTGAGGCCACAGATACACATGTTTAGTTTAGTTTATTTATTTAAAGGACAGTGCACATTAATCCACATTGCTGTAAATGAGCCAGTGTTAGCCAGCAGGCTAATTTTCAACTGTTGTCCTTGGCAAGATGTTAAATGACCACAACAAGACTAGAAAATAAAAACATAATTAAGTAGAGTACAGCAGACAACAATAAATAAATAGCAGTACAACAATCGAGAGGAACAAACATGCAAACAGATGAAATATCATCATACCTTGATACAGTTAAAAGTGTTCACATTTTTGATTGCTTAAAAGCCAGTTGTTATGATTGCGGTTAAATGTATGATAGGAAGTGTTATTCCTTATCTGTATTGGTGTTGTGTTCCAGAGTGTTGATGCCCTCACAGAGAAACAGTGTTTACCAAAGGAGCTGGACCTAAGAGGGACTACACAGTCCCCTCTAGGGCAGACCTTGTGGTTCTGCTGTTTGAATGTTTCTGCTGTATAAAAGTGCAGAGCGGTGGGGGTGCCTTGCCGTTTAGAATTTTAAAAATGAGACATGCATCAGTGTGTTTTAAAATATTTCCCCAGCTGAGCAGGTTATGTTTGTCCAGGATTTTGCAATGGTGGTATAGCTTAGGCTTTCTGTCCAACACTTTGAGAGCTTGTTTGTGAAGTGATAGGATAGGCCTTAATGTTGTGCTATTTGCCTGGGTCCAGCTGGTTCACCTGGGTCCAGCTGGTACACCTGGGTTCAGCTTGTTCACCTGGGTCCAGTTGGTTCACCTGGGTTCAGCTGGTTCACCTGGGTCCAGCTGGTTCACCTGGATTTAGCTGGTTCACCTGGTTTTAGCTGGTTCACCTGGGTTTAGCTGGTTCACCTGGGTCCAGCTGGTTCACCTGGGTTTAGCTGGTTCACCTGGGTCCAGCTGGTTCACCTGGGTCCAGCTGGTTCAACTGGGTTTAGCTGGTTCACCTGGGTCCAGCTGGTTCACCTGGGTTCAGCTGGTTCACCTGGGTCCAGCTGGTTCACCTGGGTCCAGCTGGTTCACCTGGGTTTAGCTGGTTCGCCTGGGTCCAGCTGGTTCACCTGGGTCCAGCTGGTTCACCTGGGTTTAGCTGGTTCGCCTGGGTCCAGCTGGTTCACCTGGGTCCAGCTGGTCATACAGTATGTTAGGTGGGGAAGGATCATGGCAGTCATATAGAGTTTTGCTACAGGTGTTGTCAAACAATTCCTTGTATATCTAAAGTTTGCTAGATTGTATTTAGTTACTTGCATTACCTTTCTCACTTGTTTTTTGAAGGATAAGGATGTTAAAGTGGCTTGTTCATCTTTTAAGTCTTCGGGGCTTTATCTAAATGGCCTCGCTAAAAGACACCGAGTTAACAACGGTCAGATAAGATGGAGAGCTACAGGGTCAAAAGAGCAATTGTGTTAATCTTTCTGTTGATGATGTTCGATGAGAGGCTGATGACAGGAGAGCAGAACTCTCTCAGCAGTCAGACTCAGCCGGGCTCACCTGGACACAATTTACCTTCAAGCTGAGTGCAATTCACACATTGAGAGATTGAGAGTCCAATATCCAAGTGTATAGCAGAGTCTAGATTCCAAATTAAATATCTTAGGTCCACTATTTTAGCCTTCAATGACATCAGCTAAAGTCAACATATAACATATGTAATCCTCGATAATGTGTGTTGGTCAGCATCATGCATCAACCTGACTTTGTTCATTTCCATTTAAAATTATACAGTTACAGCGATATTGTCAACTAATAAAAACCTTACTACCTCAAAGTTAAGTGAGACAAATGTTGGATTTTGACCCAGGTACTAATGGGTTATATGGTACATTTAAAACACTACAACATTTTGATGAATCAACCACGTTTAAGAAATATTAACGGTTAATTTCTCAACAGTTTTCTTCATATATTCCTCTATTAACAAAATGCATGATGGTATACATGGGATGCAGCCGTTTTAACTAATGGCTAAAGGTGGCAGTGATGCGCAGGCCCACTAATTCACTCATATGGACGCCACCTTTTAAAGTCTCAATCAGTTTCATTGAACAAATGTTTAAAATTCTATATTAAAGAGCCAAGGGTCAACATGTTTGTATCCATACAATGTGGTTTTGTCTTTTGACTGGATTGCTTTTGTATACATGTCTATTTTTTAAATACATTGCAGTACAGAGTAGTTTGATAACGCTCAGCATAATTGTTGTAGGACCAAAAGGTACTAGTTTTTCTTTCAGTGTCAATTTAGATCTGAACAGTGCAGCTTTGAATAGGTTACTGCTATTATATTGATCGTCAGAAAGCTAAGAATGACCTTTGGTTCTGTGGTTGATCTGTCAACTTCTGATGAATTGTCAGCAGTTGTATCTTTAATACACAACAATAGTGTTTTAGGGAAATGGCTTGGCTGTACCCAATGGGAAGCTTGCCAAACCACTGAACAGCCCCTAAGGACCACTGCACGGCAACTCAAACCTGCTCACTTAAAGCCATTAGAGTATTTTCGCTCCTCTCCCTCCAGCCAAACAAGGCATGGATGGCTCCCAAACAGAAGTGGTAATGAGGTCCTAAGCATTCTCGCGGCTTCACACACTGAGACACCGGAGCACCGAGGGCCAGGTCGGTCAGCTGCAGGGAACCGAAGCACAGAGAGTCCCGTAGTCCACCGGCTCACCTGGGACCGTAAGGCAAATGTGATCCTGACACATTGTTCTGGCATGCATAAAAGGGCCTTTTCAAGGGTCCTCAGGGGAGACCTGGGAGCCTGATCTTAAAGAAGGAACAGTGACGTTGGTTTCATGGTTCTCCCTCCTATCGACCTTTTTAACGGCCTCGTTTATGAGAAGTTGTCCTATGACTCATGTGACTGTTACTCTTGTTCAGGAAGTGGTAACATAATAAGCAAATTAACCGTCTCTTTTCTTCTGTTTTTTTAAAGAATGGTCAGGCCAGGCTGTCCAGTCATTCTGCTCCACCTCTTCGGCATCTTTGTGCAGTCAGGAGGTATGAGTCAATGTCTTTGTCTTCTAGGGTGGAGAAACGTCATTTCAATGAGCCCTTATGCCTTGTCTTTCTTTTGTAGCTCATACTTGGGAAATCCTGTATCCATATGGACCCAACCACAGGGATCTAGAAACCCCAAAGATGGATGATGGGAGTTCTCCTGAAATTACTTTAAGCTCTAATTTCGTTTTCTTCAATGCACCATATCGTATCATCTATGTAAGTCTTGACCCTGGCTCTTGTTATTGCATATAAAGTTAGACTTGAACAACGTATTTGCAATGTAGCTGAAACACTGTTTTTTTTCTGTCCACAGATCAACAACAATGGTGTGATCTCCTTCAACGTGCAGGTTAGCCAGTTCACACCGGAGGCTTTCCCTCTGAGCGACAGCAGATCCTTCATTGCTCCACTTTGGGCCGATGTGCACAACGGCATCCGAGGAGATGTGTACTACCGAGAGACCACTGAGCCGGAAATACTGGAAAGGGCTACACAAGATATTCGGAGATACTTTAAAAAGATGCCCACGTTTACAGCCACCTGGGCCTTTATTACAACATGGCACCAAGTCACCTTCTATGGAGGAAGCCAGACAACCCCGGTAAAGTCTAAATCACCTAATAAAACATGTTTGTTGCACGTATACACAGTTCCAGAGTTTAACCTAGCTTAGCAACTGCTAGCCTAGGTGGATAAAAAACAAAAATGCCTTTTAACATTTGCTCATCTGACAAAAAAAAAAGCGCATCCCGTCTTTAGCTCAGTATCTACTTTGTGTTGGAATGCACAAACAAACTACAGAAACAGAGATAGGTATCAACGTTGGCTTAAGTCAAGTTAATGATTTGTACATCAACATTGTAAGTTGCTAATGCTATTTTTGGTGGTGATTGTTTGACTTTAGCGGTTAGGGTTAGGGTTAGCTCGATGCTAGCAGTTACCCTGCTTCCAGTCTTTTTGCTTAGCTAGAATAAAACAATGCAAGGCAAACTGTAGCACTCTACCAGTCAAGTTAGCATTTTGCTAGTGATTTGCTTATATTGACATTTGTACGTAGTGTTTAAACTGGAATACACTTGTAAATCTTTACATTTAACCTATTGTTTTCATATCATTGTAACGAGTCCGACTAATTGTTTATCTGCAAAACACCAAAACCTTGAAGGATTGAAAATATATTCAAGTGCTTTGATTTTAAAGCAATTGGCCACATGGTGAACAGTTTATCTCATTGCCATTTTGAAATCCCATGTATTGATTTTACGCAATTGAGTCAATCTGCAGTTTTGTCTGCAGGTAAAACGTGTTCAATTTTGAAAGCATTTGTTTCGTTGTTGGAGTTTATGTTTTTCTGTTTGTAAAACTTTTCTCATCCTCTTGTTTGATTAAAAGGTGAACACATTCCAAACTGTACTAATCGCAGATGGCGAGGCGTTCTTCACTATGTTCAACTATGGAGAAATCTCATGGAGCACAGGAACCGCCAGTGGTGGAGATCCTTTAACGGGACTGGGTGGGACGACAGCTCAGGTATTCTCACAATGTCTCTAAAACCAAAACCATATGTGGAAGAAAAATCTCACCGATCACCGGCTTGAGCTTGAATCTCAGGATCCATGTATGTGTGATCCTCTCCAGAATGGAAGTCATCACATACAGAGCATCAACTAGTTCCTGAACAGTGTCCTTCACATGCTGATATCCAAGAGAGGGAGTTACACAGTCACAAGATGGAGGAATAGAAAGCAGTACATCCTGTACTGTACACAATTCTCAACATTCTGACTTTTTCTCAAAATCCTGACTTTTCCCTCAAAATATCAAAATCCTGACTTTTTCTCAAAATCCCCCAAAATCTGACTTTTTCTCAAAAATCTGACTTTTTCTCAAAAAAATGACTTTTTCTCAAAATCACAAAAATCTGACTTTTTCTCAAAAATCTAATTATTATTTTTTTTTTTCGAAATTCGGACTTTTTCTGAATACTTAATGTTAATAATCCCTCGTCACCTTCAATCTCAGGATCCATGTATCTGTGATCCTCTCCAGAATGGAAGGAGTCATCACATACAGAGCATCAACTAGTTCCTGAACAGTGTCCTTCACATGCTGATATCCAAGAGAGGGAGTTACACAGTCACAAGATGGAGGAATAGAAAGCAGTATTCAATGTTTACTTCAGATTAGCTCCACGTCAGAAATGAGCATGCTTGATGTCTCTCTCCATAGAGGCTGAATCATCATGTTAATCACATAGCTATCATCTGCCTCAAACAGTCCTGATGCTCTTCTAGGTAATCACACATCCTGTCATGAACACAGCTACAGTTGGGATGCCTTTGTTATCACGTTACTCTCATACTGGAAGAGGACATTCAGTATTTTCCCACAATATGTAATCAATTCATTTCCTTATATAGAATTGACAGGATAGACAATGATAGATCAAGCTCCCCATTGATATCAGGACAGCAGAATGTCTACATTTCTTCCACATAGTAAAAACCCATCTGTTTCAACTGCAACTTGAAGGGTCTGTTATTGTTATTGATAACTAAAATACTCTCAGGATTCTTGCTTTTTTTTTGTTTGTATCTTCATGATTGATTGAAGTTGCTTTGGATGACAGCTTTGGATTTAGCATCAGCAAACATTTGACCTCACGTCCCTCACACCTTTCCCCTTTCCAGTCAGGTTTTAACGGTGGAGACATCGGTCACTTCTTCAACCTGCCGGGATCTCGGTCAAACGACGTGGTGAACATCGAACAGACGACCAATGTGAACACGCCCGGGCGCTGGTTATTCCGCGTCGACACTGAACTGATCAATCCTGCCAATGGTTGCAGCTTTAATGGCAAGTTCAAACATCTAACACTTAATCATTCTGACCACATATATACTATTTTGTATGTTCTTTCCCACTATGACTATGTATGTCGCAAACCGTGTCTATCACAACTGGACCTTCTGTAGACACACACAACCGTTATAATGTCCGTCTTTTCACTGAATTGTCGTCTAGAAAAGGGAACTCACAACAATTTCGCAACAACTTAATCTTCACCTGTTGCACTTGTCATTTCAACGTTAAAAACAATAAAACGGCATGAATTGCTTCGTTGCATTCATCTAAATCCTCTGTCTGGAGCCAGTTAACTAGCGGGCCTTCTAGAGCACCCTGGAACCGAGGGAACCTCTGAAAGAACACGCCCATTGGCTACAAATCAATATCTGATTGGTTGATCAAACTGTCAGTCCAAACGTACGCTCTCATTCAGTGCAACGGCCAGGGCATTCGATCAAGGATGTAGAATACCTTGGTTGAAGGATATTCTACCCAGAGACCCAGAACAATACGGTTCGCCACTGTCATTAAGTATGGTATTCCTGTCATGCTATGTTTTTTCTTTATTATTTCTTGTTGGCTTTTATGTTTGTCTTCTATGTTGAAAAAGGGAAGCATGATTTCCACCCCAAAGAAGTCTGTGGCGGCTATATTCCCATTGAATACGGCCGTCCTGAGGCTAAACTTCGCTCATTGATGTGACGCGTATAAATAATAAAGTCTGTACTGAACTCGATGTTTTAAGAATATTTGATATTGTAACTCAAAACAATAAACAAACAGAATCATACGGTCAACAAAAGATATCAGAGCTAAGCTCACCCCCATTGTCATGCTACCCAAACCTCCACATACACCAGGTGCCCTAAATATCATTAACCACACCCATGTGGTACTTGCTTACCATGCTGCGAATGGATCTGGCCCTTCCTACATCCAGGACATGGTTAAACCGTACACCCCAGCGCGTGCACTACGCTCTGCATCAGCCAAACGACTCGCTGCACCCTCGCTGCGAGGGGGACCCAAGTTCCCATCGGCGAAAACACGTGGGTTTGCTGTCCTGGCTCCAGGATGGTGGAATGAGCTCCCCATTGACATCAGGACGGCAGATAGCTTGCACATCTTCCGGCGCAAACTGAAAACTCATCTCTTTCGACTCCACTTCGAGCGTTAGAACTATTAACGAAGCACTTTTATACTAATAAAGGACTGGCTTACCTAAAGCCAGTTGAGTAGCACTTGAAATGTTTGGCTCTATGAAACCTGATGTACTTATATGATTCTGTTTTCTTCAAGGTTGTGTCTTCCTGGTCGAATGTACTTATTGTAAGTCGCTTTGGATAAAAGCGTCAGCTAAATGCAATGTAATGTAATGTAATGTAATGTGACCATCACCGGAAACAACCAATTACAAGTGTGTGTGGTGTTAACAAATAATGAAGATTATATAACTATAAACACAGGCTACCACAGCATTTTGGCTCCTACAAAGTCTGTACTATTACTTAAACTTGTTTGCTTCTTCTCAATACAAATATTTGACCACACATTTCTCTTATGCAGAACTGTACTTTCATGCGTTCATATTTTCCAGGGCGTTTTTACAGACGAGGGGAAGTCTTCTGGCTGTCGGACCAGTGTTCCCAGCGATGCCGATGCCTTGACATTGACAACGAGGTGCAGTGCCAAGAGGCTCCATGTGGGCAGCTGGAGACCTGCGAGCTGCAAGAAGGCGCCTTCTACTGCCAGCCGACCCGCACGAGCACCTGTGTGGTCTTCGGAGACCCTCATTACCATACCTTCGACGGCTTCCTCTATCACTTCCAGGGAACCTGCTCCTACCTGCTGGCTCGGCCCTGCTGGGAGGTGACAGGGCTGCCTTTCTTCAGCGTGGAGGCCAAAAATGAGAACCGTGGCATGGCCTCGGTTTCTTGGCTTAGAGATGTGACAGTGGAGGTGTACGGACACAGAGTCATGTTACCCAAAGGCAGTGTTGGGGCAGTCCAGGTAAGACACTTTAGACCCTTTTATACCCTTTTGTTATTGTTAATTTGTAAATTCAACATGTATATTTTCTACTTTTTTGTTTATTTCTAGTCTTTTACATTTATATTGTACAATGCCAAATTGGGATCAATAAATTACTTCTTATCTTATCTTATACCAGGGTCTATCGCAGTGTTTGCCTTGTGATTCCTTCTTGTTGGGCCTGATGCAAGAGTGTTTATTCAGATTATGTGGCTGCATTCATACTTTGCTAGGCAAGTCCTTCTTTGACCACCTTGGAAGAGTAGTTTGGGCAGTTGCTCTTGGATGTATCTGGCAAAATATCCAAGTACACTCTGACGATCCAGGATACAAGTTTTTAAGGTTCTGTCATGATAAAAGGAGAGCAAGAAAGTAATGGTATTCTCGATTGGCATATGTTGACAATGGACCAAGTTTTCTACCATCATGCTTTATTGTTCATCCTTCTCTTCTCTCCAGGTGGACGGCTTGATGAAGACTTTGCCGGTCCAACTCGAGCTTGGTGCTATCAAGGTATACCAGTCCGGGGTTGCCATTGCTTTAGAAACAGACTTTGGACTCTTGGTGACCTACGACGGCCAACACTATGCATCCATCTCCCTACCGAGCTCCTACTTCAACAACACTTGTGGCCTTTGTGGTAACTATAACGACGATCCGTCCGATGATCCCGTGCTTCCCGACGGCTCGCTAGCAGAAAGCGTGGTGGAGTTAGGAGGCAGCTGGCGAGCAGAAGACACGGACTGGAGGTGTACAGATGGTTGTGCTCAGAACTGCAGTGTGTGTGATCCCGTTACAGAAGCCTTCTACTTTCGCCCAGACTACTGTGGACTCATTAACAAAACCGATGGACCTTTCAGGGACTGCCGAGCCGTAGTGGACCCTACCGCCTTTGTGTATAGCTGTGTGTATGACATGTGCAGCAACCGGGATAACATCACCACACTTTGCCAGGCAATCCAAGCCTATGCTCTGGCTTGTCAGGCTCTTGGAGTCACCATACGATCCTGGAGATCTCGTACCTTCTGTGGTGAGTTTCAGCTTTAACTAGAGAATGCAATACCTGAGGAAATTGCGGTGTGAATGATGTATGCTGAAAAGCTATCGCTAAACTGCAATGTTGGCTTAGATGTGTAATACAAGGGCAAAGACTTATATGTAAAATGTCGATGAACTATGTTTAATATTTCTGGAATTATGGATGTCCGGAGTAATAGCACGCATGTCCTTATTGAGCTGCACATTTTGATGTTTGAACTGCGCTTCTAGGATAGAAAAAAGTGTGAGAAGAAGGCAATCAAAAAACGTGTCAGATTTGTTTACAGATGAAGAACATATGTTTTGGAGCATGTTCTCAGCATTCAAACCAGAATAGTTCTTGCAGATTTGTGATCTTTGTGTCATCTAACTTGATTTATTTTTCTCTCTCTGGGTCTTAGCTTTGACTTGTCCAGAAAACAGCAACTACCAAGTGTGCACAAGTGCCTGCCCGGCGTCCTGCTCGGACCTCACCTCCCCCCTGCATTGTGTCCACCCTTGCACCGAGGGCTGCCAGTGTGACCCAGGCCACATTCTCAGCGGGAGTAGTTGTGTACAGCGCGAAGACTGTGGCTGTGAGCATAACGGCCTCTATTACCCCCTCAATAACACTTTCTGGGTAGGTGCCAGCGGGGAAGAAGGTGAATGTACCCTTCGTTGCACCTGCAGGCCAAATGGGGAAGTTTCCTGCTTCAACTCGTCCTGCAAGGAGGGTGAGGTGTGTGTGGCCGAGGTGGGCTTGCTGGGTTGTTACCCGCGGAGGGAGGGAGTGTGCTCAATCACCCAGAACTCAGTGACCACCTCCTTTGATGGCACCTTCCTGCTGTTCCCAGATGACAGCTCCTACTACCTGCTGAAGCTGTGCAGTCCGGTGCCAGCTAACGGCTCCATGGTGGAGGTGAAGATGGGCCGGCGGTTTGTGAACAAAGGCCCAACGTGGAAAAGACCTGTGGTAGTTACAGTGGCTAACCTGGAAGCTCAGATGGGAGGGTCCGATTTTGACATAGTAAAGGTTAGTATTTTATACACTGTGTGTTGGGGAAATCTAATATCTTCCTAGGTCCATAACTTAGAGATCTTCAGAATTGGTTTGGCTTTGTCACCTTGTGGCGGCAGCACCCGTTTTGTCAGTTCTCCGGCCGTTAACTCCAAATAATACTTGAATTAGTACACAAATGAGACAGTAGTTGAACTACCAACAACCTTTTACAATATGTGGTTAAATTCCTAGTAAAATGACATTATGACATTATTGTGTTGCAGGTGAATGGTGAACCAGTGACGCTCCCATATGTCCATCCGATGGAGACGATGATGATCTACAAAGCGCCAGGCAACGCCACAGTGGTGGAGTCCCGTGGTCTGCTTCGTGTCCAGTACAATCGCCAGGGATTCCTCAACATCTCCCTGTCCACCATCTTCTACAACGCCACATGTGGACTATGTGGCGTCTTCAACAGCAACACCACCGACGACCTCCGCCTTCCCAACGGACGCCTGGCGGACTCTACTGAGCAGTTCACGGAGGGATGGCGCTCCATCGCCGATGATCTCACGTGTAACGGCGACTGCGACGATCTTTATCGAATGTGCACGGACTTGCGTCTCTACCAGAATCCGTGGATGTGTGGCAACATCAACGACCCGGGGAATAGTTCATTTCTGGCGTGTCACGCAGTGGTGAACCCCTCGCCATTCTTCAGGAACTGCCTGTATAACATGTGTGTGAAGGAAGGGAACCGTTCAGTGCTGTGTTCGTCCCTGCAGGCGTACGCCAGCGCCTGTCAGGACGCTCAAGTAGGCCTCGCGTCCTGGAGGAGTGTCACCAACTGCCGTGAGTTCACTTATCTTTATATATTTGGATTATCATCAATCAGTCCAAAACGGAGATAAAAAAAACATTAAAAGAATCCCTTCAACATTTTTTGTCTAAACATAAAACTAGCAAGAAAGCCTTTCTTCAACAATATCTGTACAGGTTTTATATTCATTAACAGATTAACAACTCAAATATACAAACATACAACATACAGACTTGGAATTGGGTTGTAGGCCCATCCTTCTTGGCTAGCTAGTTTGCTTTCAGCTTCTTGTTTCTGTAGTAGATCCACAAAAATACCAGTATTTAACTTCCTCTACAGGTGCTCCTCCTTTGGAAGCCATAAAATATAAATGTCACCCCTTTAATTTTTTCTTTAAAGGTTTAAATAGAATAGAATTTAAGATACGTATACTTTATTAATCCCAAATCAGGATTTTTTTTAAGCCATCACTAGCCAATAGAGAACTATGTTCCGGAAGTAAACAAAGGACCACATGGATTTTAGCCTTTGCAGACCATTTACATCCACACAAACCTATATACCACACTACAGGAGAGGGAAAAACCGGTTACCTTTAAAAAAAACTCTTCAAAGCCACCTTTTAATCGTACAATGATTTTCCTTCTCTCTTGTGTTTCAGCTCTTCCCTGTCCACCGAACAGCCATTTTGACGAGTGCACCAGCGCCTGCCCTTTGACCTGTGACAACCTCGACGACCCCGAGGAGCCGTGCCCTCTGCCCTGTCAGGAGGGCTGTCAGTGTGAGGAAGGATTTGCTCTTCGAGATGGCCTTTGCGTGGCGCGCAGTGATTGCGGCTGCATGAGCCACGGCCGAACGCTCGCCACGAATCTGACCTTCTGGACGGACTGGGAATGTCAGGAACGCTGCTACTGCAACGGCTCCGACAACAGCGTTTACTGTCAGCTCGCTCCCTGCAACCCCGAGGAATACTGCCAGGAAGACGACGACCTGTACTTCTGCTTTCCCCGCACCGAAGCCCTGTGCGTGGCGGCGGGTTACGGACACTTCCTGCCGTTTGGTAGCGTCCCGTTTGACCTGCAGAGCTCTTGTACTCTCAAGATGGCCACCACGGTGTGTGGGGGAGAAAACACGGGTCAGGAAACCATCGGTGGGGCTTTTCCTCAGTTCAAACTGGCAGCTCGTAACGAGGAAAGAGACACAGGCCAGGCAATCTGGGTGAGGGGCTTTGTACTGGAGGTCTACGAGTATGAGATTGAAGTGTCTCGGAGCTACAAAAACACTGTCACGGTGAGTAACTGTTGTGGAAAATGTATCATGATATGAATACTTATCTTAAAACCATATTTCAAAATGCGCATGGCTAGTTTCCAATAGAGATAAGTGAGAGGACATTTTTATTATTATTTTCCCAATTGGGTGAAACACTAATCTATTTGTCGTTAAGCCAAACGGTGGTACTACAACTTCAATTTCAGTCTGCGACATCATTTGGTCCAAAAATACTTTCCCTATTGACTTACATTGTGAAAGTATGAAAGACGATTACTGCCACATGTGAACAAATAAATGATTTTTTTTCTCAGAATTTAAAAAGCTTAAATTCTAACACATTTCAGAATCTCAAAAATAAAAAATATGCAAAAAACTGGAGGTCTACAAGAATAAGATTGAAAGCGTCTCAAAGCTCACGGTGAGTTAATTAATATTTTGGTTACTGTATCATGATATAGATATTTATGTTAAAGCCATTTTCAAACATGGCCCTCTGAAAGTCATTGTGGTTTTATTTGAAGACATTTGAGGACATTTTATTTCGAATCAAGCCGATTGAATAACCGGGCAGAGGGTGAATTCCTCTTTGATTGGCTTAAGGTGGATCTAATTTCAATAGGCATCTTTTATCAGGCTGGATTTGGCTCAGAACCCCCGACCCTGAGCGACATTTGGACCGGGTTCACAAACCGACTCAAAGATCTGAGGAGGAATAGAAATGACACAATGCTCACACACACACACACACACACACACACACACACACACACACACACACACACACGCACACACACACACACACACACACCATTTTTTCATTCTCTCATAGAATTAGATTATATGAGAAACACTCTTTCAGTGAGTCTTAATCACATCCGTTCAACACCGGGATTCCCCCTCATACTTGTTGCTCAGACGTGCGAAACAGGCTTTCCGTAGGAGAGTGTGCTAATCCTCCAACAATAAGTCGTTTTATTGAATCTCTCTTAGCCCCTGTTTAACGTTGCAATATTGTGCAATAAACCTGCAATGTGCAATATAAACACTTTGTAGTGTGCAATAGCGTAAAAACATACATTTTTATAAAGGTCTCAATACTTAAATATGTTATTTAAGTCACTTAGTAGTTTTAAATTGCTGCTGCTCATCATTAAGCCATGTGTACTTTTCTTTGGATTATTGCTTGCCTTTTTTACCTGCAATGCCACTATTACTGTGACACTATTTTATTTTTAGTTACTTGTACATCTCAAAACATTCTCTTGCACTATTTTATCAGTTGTATTTCTTCTATGTCCTATATATATTCATGCTGCACTGTTGGAGGAGCCTGTGAATTAAGTTTTTCATTGCCATATCTACACTGTAGCTTCTGTGCACATGACAATAAAGCCTTGAATCTTGAACTGTAAGTTTCCCCGCTGTGGGTCTAATGAAGGAATTCTGATTCTCCTCACTCAGGTGAATAATACAATAGCGTAACAACATACATTTTTATAAGGTCTCATTATTGTTATTTATGTCACTAAGTCGTTTTAAATTGCTGCTACTCATCATTAAGCCATGTTTTTTCACTAATGTGTACTTTTCTTTTGGATTATTGCTTGCCTTTTTTACCTGCAATGCCACTATTGCCGTGACACTGTAAGTTCCCCCGCTGTGGGACTCATAAAGGAATTCTGATTCTCCTTGTGGAGGAAATGCTTAAAGGGGACCTATCATGCAAAATGCACTTTTGTACGTCTTTTATACATGAACATGTGTCCCCGGTGTTCCAGGGAACTCACCAAGTGTCAGAAAACACAACCCTCTCTCTTTTCCTCCATACCCAAATCTCTTAAAAAGGGGCTGCAACGGATCTGATACAGACTGATCCAGATTTGAACACTTCTATGACGTCACAGAAGTGGCGCTACGGCTATTGGGCCAACTCCACCAATCAGGAGGAGACAGCCACGGACATTGCCGTTCGAACGCGCTGGAGACGCTGTAGTACATATGCCAGGCCTGTAGGTGGTGCTGTTCTCACAGAATCAGCCCGTGCAAAGACTGTGTTAAATTGAGCGAAATGAGGAATGGCTAAAATGCATGATCCGTTTGGTATTTTGAAAAATAAAAAGTATAAATATGCCTTATATAGCATGATAGGTCCACTTTAAGAGAAACTGATAAATGATTCATGGACAAAGTTTGTATTTTTGTATATTTAATAAAGTAATAAAGAAAGTAAATATACAATTGAAAACGATCCCAAATGCAGGAACAGAGAAGCTTCATCCTCAGAGGATAGAGAAGTTCTGCTTACAGTCTCTCTATATATTCATTAAGGAAACAACTAGGGTGCACGATATTGGTTTTTTGAAACCGATAACCGATAATAAAAAATTGTTTACGCCACTAATTATTTTAACGCGATTAACGCATGTGTATTTTTTTTCCTTGGCCGCCCCGTAGTTTCAGAGCGCATCGAGTTTAAAATACCATCTACAAGCTGATGCTGACAGCCCCGCTCCTGCCGTCCGCTTGCGGCAGACCACACTTCCACGCTCACCGGCAGGCACCGACTGGCCATCTGGAGGACCGGGAGGGTGTGTGTATGTGTGGCCCGAGCGAGCGAGAGAGAGACCTTACGTGCATTGTTGTTGTTAGCATCTGGTGCTAGCTAGCTGCGCTAACGGATATACGGAGCTGTTTAAATGAAAACAGAGGAGCGACATTTCGCCACAACTGCGCCGAGCACTTGACTTTATGCAGGAAGCCAGACAGTGGGACATTGTACGAAAAGTCAGCACACTCATGATTGCAGCGTCCAGGCAGCTCCGGTTCGAGCATATGCCTTGAGTTGCACATAGCTCCAACGCCCATACCACCGACGACATGTTTGTTTACTGTCCTGGCTTCACGGCTGCACACCATTTACGTCACAGCCAGGCATGAGTTAGGGAGCGCTGGATTTGTGAAGAACTCCACTCTTCCTAGACCACTAATACCACAGTACTGGTAAAACGGGAGGAGCCGAGTGAAAAACAAGCGCCTCTCATCCCAATCCACCCACACCGCAGTATTTTTTTCTTTTTTTTTACCCAAAAAATATATTGTATATTATCGGGGCTATTAATACTGGTATCGGGTTTATCGGGATGACGTCATAATTCCTAATATCGGAACGATAATTATCGTGCATCCCTAGAAACAACTGGTCCTCCATCCCATCATTAAACCATAAAACCTCCCAGTCCTTAACCATTTGCAAATCCAGCTTTTACACTTTTCAAGATTCAAGGCTTTTATTGTCATGTGTACATAGCTACAGGGTAGACATGTCACAGGCTCCTCCAACAGTGCAACACAATAAAGCAGATAAAATAGTTAAGATAGACAAATAGAATATAAATAGTGCAAGGAGGGTCTATATACAAGTAGTTTGAATATGATATATTAGTTAAATAATTTGCAAGTTGCAAACAGATGAATGTTATGGATGTTCTTTCAAAAGTTCAGGTGTTTAACTTCCTTTACCTTCCTGAAATTTAACTCCTCAACATGTGCCTCTGTTAAACACATACCAGACAAGAAATACAATTTCACAGAGTAAAAGGCAATCAGAGTATAAGACTATATGTTTTAAATGATTATATATCATCTCTAAACATTGTCTTGCACTATTTTATCTGTTTTATTTGTTCTATGTCTAACATGTATTTCTATTTCTTCTATGTCCTATATATATGTTGCACTGTTGGAGGAGCCTGTGACTTCAGTTTCTCATTGTTGTTCATTGCGTTGCTAATGACAATAAAGCCTTCAATCTCGAACTGTAAGTAAGGAATTCTGATTCTCCTCTCTCAGGTGAATAAGGAGCGTTTGTACCTGCCTCTGAAGCTCGGCCCGGGGAAGATCCACATCTTCTCGTGGGGCATGCAGCTCATTCTGGAGACAGATTTCGGCCTGAAGGTGGCGTTTGACTGGAACACGTTGCTGCTGCTGACGTTACCCCGCGACCTCTTCAACTCCTCCTGTGGCCTCTGCCAGGGAATGCCCTTATCCCCCCCCACCCTCACCACCACCGACTGGGGCATGGCGTGGGCCGAGAGGGACACCTTCTGCCAGGTGAGCAGGACCTGTCAACTCATACTTGTTATTTCTTGTCATTGTAAAAGTTATTAGGGCCTGAAAGTCGAAGGCGAAGACCTATTGTAATCCTTGGAATTATTTTTATTATAATTGTTTTCTACCAAATGAATTGCCTTTTTGAGGGCCTTAGAATGCTTAAAAGACACTTGTCGGGTCAGGTGTAAATATATTTCTATTGGGGGTTTCATAAGTGGCGCACACAAAATGGCTCTATAGCGCCCCCTAACAAGCAGCGTTTGGTTGTGCTTTCACCTACAAATCTGAAACTCGGTAGATATATGTAGCATGATGGGAAGCAGAGAAAAGTCAGCACGAGGCATATCGTAAACCCAACAGGAAGTCTGCCATCATTTTTTGAATCTTCAACTTTTGCCCTTTTCAGTGTTCGCACCAAAACCATTAACTCATACAGTTTTAATCCGATTGACTCGTAGTTTGGTGAAACAAACCGTATCAATTAGTTTTTGCCGATATTGATATGTTCTTGCCGTAGAGTGGCGCTGAATAAACATCTCGCGCCAAGAAAACAATGATAGGCAATGTAAATAAGAGAAATTAAGACACAAGAAATAAACAGTCCAAAATATTTCTGAAATAGAAATAAAATAGCGTTAAAATTTAAAGAAAAAAACATATATACGTGGATGTGGAAAATACAACTTTCCAGTAACAAATATAATGCAATCAATGAATCCATGAATCCAATATCACGGATGAAGATGACCTAATCTTTTATTTTCAAGAAAAATGTATGCTAGAGGGACCAGGAACGTTTTTAAGCTTCTTCTTGCCCCCGTTGTACATGACAGAGACTATTTGAGAATGTATTGTTGTATGTTTTGTTTCTGATATGTTCAATGAATTGACTAACACAAAAAATCAAATAAAAGGTGGGCTGCGGAGACTCGTGCCCTCGATGTGGCCTCGGAGAAACCAGCTCGCTGAACGACGCTCCTCTCATGGTGGCGGACGCAAACTTGGATGCTGAAAACGCGGCGAATGAAGTGGAAACTGGCATTCGTTTCCACATGGGAGACGGACTGTATGTGTACGTGGAGCCCGAGGCTGTGAGGTTATGCGGGCTGATTGTGGATCGAGGAGGTGTGTTTGCACGATGCCACAGCAAGGTGGCGCCGGCGTTCTTCTATCAGAGCTGCCTGCAGGACACCTGTCTGGACCAGGGGTCGCAGGAGACGGTGTGCAACTGGCTCGGGATGTACGCCACCACGTGTCTGACACAAGGGGTTCCTGTGAGCGGCTGGAGGAGCGACACCCCCTGTGGTGAGTCTGGGAACTGCAGCTATGTCTCATCTTTGCAGCTTGCAAAAAATGATAATAATAAAGCTTTATTTTTATATTTGTTTCTAATTTTTTTCCCTGAATACCAGAATTCAGTAAAAAAATATAAGTTTCTATTTTTTTCTCCCTGAAAATCTGAATTCTTCAAAAAACAATTCTAAAAAGGTTTTTCTTCTCAAGATGCTTTCTTTTTGAATATTTTTTAGTCTCCAAGAATTGTTTTCAGATTTTTTTGGGGAAAATAAGAGTTCTGAAAGAGAAGTGTTTATCTGACGTCTCTAAGAACTCCCAAAAAAGTTCACCTTTGATAAGACGTTATGTAGTTGAGTGTGAGAATAGTCCAGCATCTCTCACTCAACTCTTACACCGTTATGAGAGCTCCATCCATCGGGCTTTTAGACATTTGACTTATCGGACCACACTTATTGTATTCAGTGTAATCGTTTGCTAACGTCTTTCCTCCCTGTGTGGTCCCAGTTCAGAGCTGTCCCCCGAACAGCCATTACTCCAGCTGTGTGTCGGTGTGCCCGCCGCAGTGCGCCCCCGCCCGCGGGCAGAGGGACTGCAGTCATGAGTGTGTGGAGGGATGTCAGTGCGACCCGGGTTACGTTCTAAACGGAAAGAGCTGCATCCTGCCGCAGAACTGTGGCTGCTACACTGATGGCAAGTACTATGAGGTCAGTCTCACATCCAGCACCACATGGAAGAAACTCAGTGACAAAACTGGCTTTTTAGTGCTAAACACCAAATCAGACTGGTGTTACAACGTTGCAATCAAATTATCTTACTTAACTGGGAGATCAAGTTTAAAGTTAACACTCTATTAGTGCCATTTACTAGAGGTGAAGTTGTATTTCTTTTCTATCTATGAATAACATTGTATTTAGCATAAAGAAACATTTACAATCATTTCAGGTTCCGTTTCAGTCCGACTGACAAATTTAAGTCAACCTTTTACAGCCAATTTTGCTCAGTTTTGGTCTCCACCCTCCCTCTCCCATACTGACTTTTAGCTGCAAAGATGCAGAGTTAACTCAAAACAATGTCAACGGAAAACTGTTTACAATCATTTCAGGTTATGTTTCTATCCGGCTGACAAATTTAAGAACACTTGAACCTAAAATGTATTGTTGGAAGTTAGGGATTTTTATGTTTTGTATAAAGTTTTCATGACTCAAAATGGTTTTGAATCAGTTTTTAAATGCACCAGGAATACCAGGAAAGTACAGGAATAGTGTGGATGACCCATTTTCTAACTATGAAGAAAAATGAATACCCTTAGTTAACTTTTACACTCATTTTAGCTCTGTTTTGGTCACAGAATATATCTCGGAGACAAAACAGACTTAATATTACATCTCGGTTTTAACAGAAATCTTTCTTTATTTCAGCCCAAACAGCTGTTTTGGAACACTGACTGTACCAAACGCTGCCAGTGCATCGGACGAAACCTGATCCAGTGCGACCCGCGGCGTTGTAAAGCTGAAGAAGAGTGTGCGCTACGTTACGGGGTTCGTGGATGTTTCGCTCGACGTTCCCAACACTGCGTTGCCTCGGGAGGGGGGGTTTTCAGGACCTTCGACGGTGCTTCGCTCCGCCTCCCGGCCTCCTGCTCCTTCGTCCTTTCCACAAACTGTCACAAGCTGCCCGACCTCTCCTTCCAACTCATCGCCAACTTTGATAAGTGGAGCACGCCCAACCTCACCACCATCTCCCACGTCTACCTCTACCTCAACGAGGAGAATATCCTCATCTCTGGGAGCACGGTCAAGGTGAGAGGGGATCGAGTACATATTGTTTTAGTCTCCAATATTTGTTGGATCAGTCAGTTATTAAGCCCCTATTTCACCCATGTAACACCAATATTAACTCAATATCACACCATAATTAGACTGTTATTAAGCCGTTATTAGACCCATGCAACACTCATAATACACCATAATTACACTGTAATTAGACCCATATTGCACTGTGATTAGACTTTTATTTTACCCATATTACACCCATGTAACACCAATATTACCCCCTATTACACCGTAACTTCACTGCTATTACACCCTTTGTACACATGGACACGACCTGCCAAATAAATGTAACCCAGGATACAGACAAAATGTAAGGGTAAAATATTTCTAACAAATGTTGCTGTTTCTCCGCAGGTGAACGGTACCCCAATTTCAGTCCCGTTTCTCACCGGGCTGATGACGCGTCTGTCCACGTCCGAAGGTTTCCTCGTCATCGACACGCCACAGGACATCCAGATCCGATACAACCGCTTCAACACGCTGAGCATCACGATGGGCCAGCGGCTGCAGAACAAGGTGTGCGGACTCTGTGGAAACTTCAACGGAGACCCCGGTGACGACTACATCACATCCAGGGGGAAACCGGCCGTCAGCGCGCTGGAGCTCGCCCAGAGCTGGAAGACCAACGGTATGCAGAACAGGTGGGTGAGGCTCTCAGGAAATACTGGAAAATACTGTACTAGGGATAGGAGCAAATAGAGAAGCTTGTCGCTTGTGGTGATTATATATTATTGGGATAATCGAAAATATATCAATGTAAGAAAAGATAAACTAATTTTGTTGCAAAACACAAGATGATTCAGTATGTTTAAGTGCCAATAAAAGAGTTTAGAGCGAGAAGGAATCAGAAAACCCTTTTTGTTTACGATTGAACCCTTTTAAAAATATGTTTCTAAGGTAGGTTATAGATTTGTCTTTTGATAAACTTTTATTATTGTTGTTTCTAGCATTGCTGATCTCCCATTGTGTCATTGACAGGCTACATTTCATGTTTCTGTTTTTGAACCAGTGGTAGTATGAATGAACCGAAGCTGATTTAGAAACATTTAAACCAGGGGTGGGGAACCTCCGGCCCCCGGGCCGTATACGTCCCGCGAGACAATTCGATACGGCCCGCGAGGTAACTCACGCAAAAAAGAAAACAAATTAAGAAATCTAGACCGCAAAATAATTAAACAAGCGAGTGCCTGTTTTTCCTGGCCAAGGTCAGGGTCCTTGAACACAACACGAGGCTAACGTGTCATCACGTGGTATATGTCTCGTCCGACAGGGGTTTAGAGCTGCCGGAGAGCACCAGGACGTCGCTCCGGGCGGGACCCATACACATGCCGCAGTTTCTGCGTGGCTGTGTCTTTAGTTGAAAGCCCAGTGGCGATCTGTTCATCTGTCATACTGATCATACAGTCAATAACTTTGTTGTTATTAGCATCTGGTTAGCTAGCTATGCTAACGAATATATAAGAAGCTTTTTCTCCAACCAGTGAGGTAAAGGCACATCTTTATATGATCATTATAGTTATACAAAAATAAGAGAATAAAGTAAACAGGTATAAAATACTATATGACAGTAAAAAAAAGTTGTTATTAATAAACAAGAATACAGTTTGAAAGAGGAGTGATTTGTAAAATATCCATAAAGAAAAATAAATCTGCTTCCAGTTCTGTTTCATCTGGGTGTTGAGAGATGTATCCATAGATCTCTTCATGTTGCTCTCAAAGTGCAACAGATTGATGCTTTTCACTTCTACATTTAAAAAAAAATCTTCCCGGGGGAGCATGCCGCCCGGACCCCCCTAGAGGAGGTTAGGTCCCCCCCCCCCACTTAAATCATGTTCACATGGATAGGAAACTAAATTGCACACATCTTGTGCCCATATCTTTCTGTTTTGGTGGTCATGCCACAATCGTGCACGTGCATGCATGCGCGAGTCATGGTGAGATATCTGGATTCAGAGGTTGCTTTTTCTTTGCACAGAATGAAAGAATGGCCAAATGAATGGGCTGTGATTTTAGTATTTTTAAGCAGACGTCAATAATTTGTACGGCCCTCGGAGGATGTTGAAAAAATTGAAATGGCCCTTGAGAGGAAAAAGGTTCCCCACCCCTGATTTAAACCATAAGGTTGATGTTTCTCCTCCTCCTGCAGTTGTGATGAGACCCAGTTCGTAGCTCTGGCTCAGTCCTGCGACAACACGGCGGTTCTGGCTCTGCAGAGCGAGGACGCCTGCCAGAAGCTGACCCAGCCGAAGGGATTCTTCCAGCCGTGCCACGGGCTTCTGGACCCGAGACCCTTCTACCAGTCCTGCTACCTGGACGGCTGCTACAACCACCAGAAGGCCCAGGTGTGCGGCTCGCTGGCTGCCTACGCTGAGGCCTGCCGCTCCATGGGGACCCTTACCACCAAGTGGATCACCCAGGAGAACTGCTGTAAGGGCACCAGCCTCCTGGAGCACACACACACACACACACACACACACACACACACACACACACACACACACACACACACACACACATACATATTTTCAGGATATATCAGGACTTGTAAAAAGGTGTGACGAATGGGGACACGTGTTTCCCAACATCCTAGAGACTTGGGAATCAAAGTAAATAATGTCCATGACTCTAGGAAGACTTACATCTGTGGAGATGTTCTCTAAGGCTGTAGACTTTTCTTAAATGCTACTTGTGAGGACACACACACATACACTTTTACATGATATATCAGGACTAGCAAAAACAAAGTGATGATTGGGGACTCATCTTTCCCAAAGTCCTACAGACCTGGGAATCAAAGTGATTAATTTCCATGCTTCTAGGAAGACTTACATATCTGGGGGTTTTCTCTAAGGCTGTAGACCTGCTTTAAATGCAACTTGTGAGGACACACAAATACAACGACACACACAACTATGTCTATCTTGGACCTTAAGAGGACACTGACTTCCATAATAATGGTGGGTAGTATTGTGTTCGTCTCTTTGAGTCCCCTTAGTGAATGCATGCTAACTGGAGCTATCAGTGTGTGTGACAGCTAACAATGTGTGTGACAGCTAACAATGTGTGTGACAGCTAACAATGTGTGTGACAGCTAACAGTGTGTGTGACAGCTAACAGTGTGTGTGACAGCTAACAGTGTGTGTGACAGCTAACAGCGTGTGTGACAGCTAACATTGTGTGTGGACCTGTCTTTAGCAGAATGGATCTACGACCCCTGTGCAGGAGAGATCTGCACAAACTTCACCTGCGAGCTGGAGAACGGAGGAGACCTGTGCGGCTGTCCGGAGTTACCCACAAGCACCGGCGGTGAGCAACGAAACCGGCAAATCATCCATCGCTTGCTCTAACCGTGTCCTGTTAGCCACACGTAATGGGTTAATGTGCAGCGAGCCCGTCATTACAGAAAAAAGAAAATCTCTACTGGGATAATTTTTGCATTCTATCCCAATATTTTACGTGTTTTACTTTAATTTTAAAGGTCACATATTATGCAAAATGCCCTTTCTGATGTCTTTTATACTTAAATATGTGTCCCTGGTGTGTAATACAATACAAATACAACCCTCTCTCTTTTCCTCCGTACCCACATCTCTAAAAACGGGGGAACAACGGAGCTGATCCAGATTTGCTGCGTAATGACGTCATTACCAATATGTGGGCGGGCTTTACACCCACGGGCCTATCAGAAACTTTGCTATCAGAAACAATGTGCAACGTGTTTTGGAAGTAATATGGTCTTTGTTTACATTAGCATTGCTAACACTCAGAGCTAACCTGTACTGGAGAGAGTAGCCTATCTGTAAAGAAGCAGGATAAAAAAAGGAACTCACCTTGTGGTAAACCAGCGAGAGAAAGCCTTTGAGCTCCAAACTGTTTAAGAAATAATGCTTGATGTGGTTTGGAACATAATATGGCGTTCAATCACTCTCTTCACAGAGCTCACTGCTTGCATGCGGATGCTCCAAAGGAGCGTGGCCAGCAGCAGACCTATGTAGGCCTACAAATAGTATAATAGTAGAACTTTAAATATCCTGTATTACACGGCTTAGTTGAATACTCGATTCTTATTGAATACCTTGAACCTTCTAGTGCAGGGGTGGCCAACCCGCGGCTCTCGAGCCGCATGCGGCTCTTTGCCTAGTTTCATGCGGCTCTTCAGTTCATATCGAATTTTATATGTGTGAGTTTGGGGGAGAGACACTGACTCCTTACTAGTGTTGCACGGTGTACCGATACTTGAAAGGTACCGCGATACCCTGCCGTTAAAAACGTTACGATTCCTCCGTTTCATTAGTATCGGTACTTTAAGAATGACGGGGAAAAGTACTCCGGTGAGAAAGCGCCGTTTTAATAAGAGCCGTGTATGATCAGCGCTCTGCTTCCACTCCCTGCACTGCAGCCGTGCCTGCAGTCCCTCCCCTCTCAAGCACGCTCTAAGTGCCTCCCCTCTCTCGTGCACGCGCTAGCTGCCAGAGCATCTGAGAAAACGAGAAGTATGGCTGCAAGTGGGAGTGCAACTGCCGCTGCGCCTCGGCTTGTTGACAAAAAAGACGCCAGGAGCGAAATTTGGAAGTATTTGAGCGATATCTCTGACAGTGAGGGCAAGCCTACGGACACCACGAGGCCTGTCTGTAAGACATTTATTAATTGTATTTAATACGAATTCTTGTCATTTATTTTATTTATTGTTCTCATTGTTTAAACGTTTGTGTTATGGTTATGGTTCTGGTGTGAAATAAAGCACAATAATTACATTTAAGACTGTTTCCCTTTTTTTAAGAAAATATCGAAAAAGAATCGGAATCGCAATTCTTGACTTGGTATCAAAACCAAAATGTTGGTATCGTGACAACACCAGCTACTCCTGACAGTTAAACCTGATATTTAGTAGGTCTGTTAAGTATTGAATGCTGATAATTCTGACGTAATTTGGCCGGTCAAAGTTGTTTGGGTTCGGATAAAATCGCTCCGTTACTTTCGTCCCGTGTTATGTATGTTGTGTATGTGTGGTGTCAGTATGAGAGGATGACAGCGCGTATAATTTTGATGTGGCCCAAGAGCCAATCACAATAATACCTGCGATGCAGTGAACCAATCACCTTTGAGGGGGGGGAAAACCTATCGTTGATGAAACATTATCCAGTATTTCCCCTGCCATTGTCTTGGAGGGGCGCTGCGCCCCGCCAACGGAGCCCCGCCAACGGAGCCCTGCGCCCTCCTGAAATTCAAGGTGTTTAAAAAAAATATATATATACTTTTTTAAAAAAAAATATATATATAGCACCAAATTGCAAATAATCTATAACTACTGTCACTTTTCACATTGAACATGTGCTCTTTTATTAAATAAACTAAACGCTTTCATTTGAAGTTGTGAGTTTAGTGTTTTTGACCCTAAGAAACACTGATGCATTAATCAATAACAATAATCCACAGCTCCTCTCTCTGCTCCAGAGGATTTTAAAAATATATATCCCAATGCCACAAAAATGCATCAGTGACGTGGTTGAAATCTTGTCTCCAGAAAACAAAAAACTGAAACAAGCGGTATCAGTGACTGTGTGTTTGATGTGGCTCTTTGCAGTAACATAGAAAAAATGTGGCTCTTAACCTCTGACTGGTTGGCCACCCCTGCTCTAGAGGTTTTTTATCTTTCGCCAGAAGTGGGACGGACTACTTTTTCTTAGCGGAAGCAATGCCATTCATTTTAAATCAACTAAATTGTGTGTGTGTGTGTGTCTCTGCAGGTGATGATGACATCATTCAGGCGGAGGTGACCTGTAAACACACTAAGATGGAGGTCTCCATCTCAAAGTGTAAGCTCTTCCAGTTGGGCTTCGAGCGGGAAGACGTCCGGATCAACGACGAGCACTGCGGAGGCATCGAGGGTGAAGACTTCATCTCCTTCCACATCAACAACACCAAGGGCCACTGCGGATCCATCGTACAGGTGATGATATATTCATCTGTTTATTAATAATGTACTCAGACAATTAATCAAACATGAATTGGTATATAAAAAACATACTGCTTTTTTCTTGCACTATTCAATTACTTTATTTATTTGTTGTCTTATGTATATTGTATGTTTCACTATTAGAGGGACTTAACATTTTGATTTCCAACAACCTTTATGCAAATGTCAATAAAGCCTTTAAAACTTGGATGTAACATCATTTTCTGTAATATTATATTATATTAAAATATATCATTAAATATGGACATTGCAGGACGAAGTATCAAGTTGTTTTTTTCAACGCAAAAATATGATACAATACAAAGACCTACACTTCAGATGAAACAGACAAACTAAAATAGAACCAAACCAAACATGTAATAATAAATTAAAATATATCTAATCACAAGAAGTTCGAACACCAAATTAAATATAGGATAGGATAATAATAATTTGTGTGTTTATTGATTTTATTTATGAAATGCATACATTTATTGGTAAGTTTTAGAGGTGTATGCTAGGCCATGCTAAGCTAAGCTAACAGCTCTGTATTTAACACACAGACATGAGATTAATAATAACCTCTAATTTCACTCTGAAGCAATGTTTCCCAAAATGTAAGATGTTCTCCAGTGAAATATATACTTATAATTTGAGTTTAAATGTGTTTTTCGACAGTCTAACGGGACCCACATCATGTATAAGAACACGGTGTGGATTGAGAGCGTGAACAACACGGGGAACGTGATCACGAGAGACCGAACCATCAACGTTGAGTTCTCCTGCGCCTACGAGCTGGACCTGAAGATCTCCCTGGAGACCGTCCTCAAGCCCATGCTCAGGTCCGACACTTTATTAATGTTTAATATAGTTTTTCAGAATTTTGAATTAATTTCAAAATCTTAATTTTTCTATCGAATTTTCAGGGTTTTTTCTCAGATTTTTTTCTCAGAATTTGAAATATTTTCTAAATCTCAACTTTTTTTTATAGAATGTGTTTTTTTCACAATTCTGACTTTTTTTTCAGTAGTTTGACTTTTTTTTTTACAGAGTTTAGACTTTTTTTCAGAATTTGGCTTTTTTTCAGAATTTTTTAATATTTGCTAAATTACGACTTTTTTCAAAACTTTGACTTATTTTCAGAATTTTGACTTTTAAAACAATATTTTGGATCTATATTTATTTGAATGTATACTAATTTAAATGTTATCATCATAATTGTTTTCATTCTTAAATGTAGCATCTGTTTTTTGAACAGATTTGAATCCGTTCAATTTCAACAAAACTAAATATTATTTGTGATTTCAAACCCCGGCTTCATTCCCCCCCCCCCTTGCAGTGTGATAAACCTGACGCTACCGACTCAGGAGGGGAACTTTGTCACGAAGATGGCTCTGTATAAGAACTCTTCGTACAGAAACCCCTACAGAGAGGGTGAAGTGGTGCTCAGCACGCGGGACATCCTCTTCGTCGGAGTCTTCGTCGAGGGAGCCGACGAGAACCAGCTTATCCTCATCGTCAACATGTGCTGGGCGACGCCGTCACGATACAGCAGCGACCGCCTGCGCTACATCATCATCGAGAGAGGGTACACACACACACACACACGCACACACACACACACACACACACACACACACACACACACACACACACAATGTAGAGCTTAGCATCACAAACATTGATTCATCTTGTGGTGTGATGATAAATAGCTATAAATAATTGTATTCAATAAAGTTAAATGCAATCATTTAGTGGAAATTTTACTTGAATGAATATCATAATTTATTATTATTTAAAAACTTTAACTTATTCTTTCTTACCAATTCTTACTTGAACTTCTTATGTCCATACAAATATTTTTTGCACTTGTATTACATATTTTACTTCTTATGCTTTTAAAAATATCTTTTATTTTAGGTTTTCATTCCACAATCCGTCTTTAGGTTTATTTAAAATATCTTTTATTTTAGGTTTTCATTCCACAATCCGTCTTTAGGTTTATTTAAAATATCTTTTATTTTAGGTTTTCATTCCACAATCCGTCTTTAGATTTATTTAAAATATCTTTTTTTGAAAATAAATCTTTTCATATATTTTTATTATTTAAAAAAAGGTTCAATATCATTTTAACAATCGTTTTTTGAAAAACACAATAGTAAAGTAAATCTTCTTCACTCTCTCCAGGTGTCCGAACATCAAGGACAACACCATCGGGATGGCAGAAAACGGCGTGTCGTTGACTTGCCGTTTCCACGTCACCGTCTTCAAATTCATCGGAGATTACGACGAGGTTCATCTCCACTGCGACGTCACGCTGTGCGACTCGGAAACTAGCGCCTGCAAAGTGGTGAGGACTTGTTCAAATGTTGTTGTGTTTTAATAAAGGTTATGAAACTTTGTCTGCTGCATTAATGTGATATTATGTTGTGTACACAGAACTGTCCTCACAAAAGAAGGATGTACTCAGAGGAAGGTAACCATCAAGAGCACATTCTGAGTGTGGGGCCCATCAGAAGGAGAGGTGAGTCAAATCAGTTCAGGTTTTGAAAGTTTGTTTACTATTCTTCTGCAGGGGACTCAAAGCAAAGCATATTATAATTAAACACATGTATTATTTTTCCACAACAAACATTTTATGTATGTTTTGGACGTTGAACTTTGGAACCTTTTATATAAAAATGTTGTGACCATTTTTCAGAACTTTGATTTTTTTCCCCAGATTTTTGACTTATTTTCTGAATGTTAACTTTTTTTCAGAATTTTTCACTTTTTCAGAATTTTGACTCATTTAATTATTTTTTTTACTTTTTCACAGAATGTTGATTTTTTGACTATTTCTAGAATTTTGACTATTTTGTCAGAATTTTTACTTTTTCAATAGTTAACTTTTTTTCAGTAGTTTTTAGATTTTTTTGACTTGTTTTGTGTTTTTCAGAACTTTGACTTTGTTAAAAGAATCCAGATTTTGTTCCTGTATTTTAAAGATTCACATGTGTCATCCCCTCAGAGTTGGACTGGAGTGAGAATGCGAATGGAATAATTTTTTAGGACTTTTATTGAGACCTTTGACTTTATTTGAGGAATTTTTTAGAATCTTTATATTTTTCAGTTTTTTGTACTTTTTTCAAATTTGTACAATTTCAGTATTCTGACTTTTTTTTGGGAGAATTCTGACTTTCCCTGTATTCTAAAGTCTCAAATGTATCGCCCTCAGAGTCAGATTGGTGTGAGTTTGGAAACGGCGGCTGTGAGCAGATCTGCAGCAGCAAGTCGAGCGGACCTGTCTGCAGCTGCGTGACCGGCATGCTGCAGAGAGACGGGAAGAGCTGCCGGAGTGAGAACACACACACACACACACACACACACACACACACACACACACACACACACACAGACAGACGGACATACAGACGGACATACAGACGTTATCTTAGTTGACACTATTCTTTCTGCACTTGAATGTAAGATGACGTGGTTGAAAAGCAGATATCTGAGTCAGGACGTCTTCCTTATTGTTTTTAAGGGAAGATATTTGTATTTATTTATTTACTTAATTATTATTTTATTATTATTACTGTTATATGATCATTTCTTGGGGATTATATTTATAAATTAAATATTAAAAAAAATATTAGTATTGTTATCATCCCTGATTTTCTTCTCTAAATTTGACATATCTGACATGCTGACTTTCATTAGACTTTATGCATTAAATGAATGTGCACAATGTATACAATATTCAAGCAATAGCTAATAACAGTTTGTATGTTGCCGTTTATTGTGCACCCACTGAAAACCTGTCCAGCATCAGCAGCATGCTTACGAGGTCACTTGTATAGGTTGAGGCTGTTCTAGGCTGTTGCTCGGCTTGGTGAGAATATTGCTCCACTTTCTCCGGTCCCCGAGATTCGGCTTCCAGCAGCTCTGGAGAGAGCTTTCGCACCTGTGGCCACTAACGGCCATCATTTCTCTGCTTTCAAGACCTGCATCAGAAAGCTTTTGAATGGTGGTACTTCTCCAGTTGGTCTACCTGCTCTCCACGTAGCTCTGCATGTCGTTGTTTAGGTGCTTTCTGGAGATAGGCACTCCTCAATCCACTCCTCCATTGTAAGACCCCCCCGGAGGTCGAAGTTAACCTTAAATGTTTCCATCTTAAGCTTTGTTAGTTAGACGTAATGTAACGGTTGTAACGGTTGTAGCTTTTCTCAGACGCGGAGGGATACTGACTTGTGAAAAGTAACTACAATTCTACCCGTGACATACGCTCATTATATCACGACTAAGAACCAATCAGATTGCTTGATTTGACTTGTCCGTTTTATAACTTGTTTTTTATTACTGCATATATTTTCTTCCAATTCTATTTCTACGATTTCAACGTCAATTAAATGTTTTTTATGTTTTTATATTTTTCTTAAAATATTTTTCTATCTGTGATTTTAATTACATTTTGAATGCGTCACAAAACCAAGTCAAATTCCTTGTATGTGTTAACCTAACTGGTAATAAACCTGACTCTGACGAATACAGTACATCTGCCCTGTTTCTCCACAATACCAAAAATAATAACAATAAGTGTTTTTCTTTCTGTTTTCCCAGCGGTGAGCTCCAGCTGTAACCTCACACCTGTGCTTCCTCTGCTGAGCGTCAGCGCTGTGTTTCTCTCTCTGCTCTCATAACACCTGCCAGCAAAGGAAAAGAAGCAAAACACAGAAAAAGACTTGAAGATGCACAAAGTTTATCAGCAAGGATTAATGTTGGATTGCGTTACAGTCAGAAAAATAGACTGAAATGCACATTTCTATGAGGAAAAGTGAGTTATTTTACTTGGCATAATTGTATAATATTCCCCACATATATCAGGACATCTCACTCTGTTACCCTCGATGTAAAGCCACTGATCATTATTAATGTGATTATCTTTCAAATTACTTTGAATGCATTCAAGTCTGTTTCTTCTTTACACCGCCACAAGATGGAGCCAACGTGTGACTGTTATAGGTATTTTTAATGTCAATGAAATGCAAAATATGGGCCCCAATTTCCAGGGCTCCACAGCCACTGCTATTAACACACCCTGATTTACATTAGATCTTAATATTGATTACTAAGAGTTGTAGGTAGCAGCTGTTATATTGATATTTGGTATCTACACCTTTCTGTCTCTGTCTTAACACTCAATAATTAATTAAGTCCACATCAAACCTCGGTATAGTGTAATACCATATCTTGAAACTTACCGTTTATCAATTAGCTGTTTAATTTATTCACAGAATTTTCATTTTTGGACATCAATCAATACTTTTGTTTAATTTTACTCGCCGTACAAAAGAAGAAATATGAACATTTAGCATGATACGCCCAGGATTTGTTGGCATCCAGTTAGCATAACATTAGCTATGTTACTTCTGTCTGTTCGGTGTCCTGTATCCCCATTTGTTAACTTGACATTGGCCTCCAAATATTTAATATGTTAACGTTCACGTCACGTATAGGAACCCAGAATGCATTGTGGTTAACATTCCCTGCAGGCAAACAGGAATCGAGCGAGTAAACAACTTTTCCCAACCTTTATCCGAGTTTCAGACTTTTAAAAATCAAATAAAAGAGGCTGAAGATACTGTAATACTTTTATCTGGGAAGTCAAGGAGGAGTAAATGAATGAAATATTTATGTGTGAGGAGAAATACATACTCTAAATAAGTTTTTAACTCATTATTTGTTCTCGTAGTGCCCAGGCTGTAAGATATGCAATCAGTTGTATTTTAATCGATATAATAGCTATACTGTCAATAGCGTGATGTTCTCCTGGTTCATGTTGTCCATTTGGCATCTTATGCGTTTTAAATGTGGATAAATGTAATGAAATGTTGGGTTAGTTACAGTCAGTAAGTTTTGTTATAGGTAGGCCTGTTTTATTACCTTCTATGTACAAATGTACAGTCTGTCAGTGTGGTGCTTTATGTCATGACTTTTATTTTTTATTTCAGAGTCTTTTTGGGTTTTAAAACGTGACCGAAAGCCTTTTTTTTCCTTTGAGAGCAGCACCACCCGACTTTTAATAAATGAAGAAGTTCTCAAAGTCAGTGTGAGTCCAGTTTATTTAACGCACCACATTCAGAAGATCCTTGACTTTACTAAACGGATACAAATACATCGGAGAAAACACTTTATCACAAGTAAAAACTGCATCAAAATATAATTTATGTCACATCCTCGACACAACCTGGAGAACCCAAATGCACAACCCAGAGACACAGTATTGAATGTAACTATCTTTAATATCGATGAACAAAAATCCCTCTTAACCGAGTAGGTAACTGGTTTAACAAAAAACGCTCAAAAGGAGGAAAAACAAAACGTAACGAAAAGAGAACTTAAAGGTCCCGTGTCACGGCCATTTCTACTGATCATAATTCCATTGTTGAGGTCGACTAGAATAGATTCACATTGTTCAATGTTCCAAACTCACATTGGTTTCTCATACAGCATCTCTGTATAGTATGTGTATTCACTCTCTGTCCTACACGGCTTGTTGGAGCTCCTGCCCCCCCCCCCCCCTGTGAGCCCACTGTGCTCTGATTGGTCGGCTCGCCCACTCTGCTCTGATGAGTCCACCACCGTTACAGTGGAACATCAGTGTTTGACAAACAGATGAGAATGCTGCGTGGGGTCTGACAGCGGGACGTTGCACGGCTCGCTGCTGTGAGGAGCGGACAGTGTGAGCTGGGATCATTTCCTGGTTGCTGCGTGGGGGTCAGCGAGACAGCGAGACATCACGAATGATAGCGGGAAGGGGGGGGGGGTGCTGAGGGGGCTGCAGCACCCCCATCTGCGAGGTTCCACTAGCACCCCCCCCCCCCCAGCGCGTCACAGTTTCGGACTAATTTTGGACTAATGGGTCCATTTGGGTATGGTCACGTCACCATACCCAGGAAGAATAAAATGGGAAGATAAAAATCTCCCAGTGTCTTTTCTTTCCACAAACCCACACTCCCACATAATGTTAACCGTACAGATTCCCCACTTGCTGCCCTGGTTGTAACTCCAGTAAAGGAGGCAGCATGCGCGGGTGGGAGTGATAAACCGCGCTATGCGGGTACAGGGACATTATGGCCGGCATAGCAGGGTTAGGAGACACATAACGGCGAGTGTAAAAACTCTGCTTGATGCATTTCACTGTTTGGGTGAATGTATCATGGCGGAGCGCGCGTTCAAGGACCTCAGTAGAGAGTCGGCCCTTTCTGTGTCGACCACCGGCAGAGCTTCCCTTCGCGGGGAGTTTTGCGGCGGGACGGGTCACCAGAGAGTACCACAGCTTTATCGCTGGGGCCCCACAGCTGATTGCACATCCCCTAACGCAGTGTTATGGGGAATGGAAGCGCAGCTGTGTGTTAACGGAGTGGATGGACAGGAAGCTGAGACTGGGTTATTCCGTTTTGCAGCATCCCTCCGCCATTCACAGGCATAAGAGAGACAAAGCTATCATCCCGAGGGGATGGTGCAAAAACAGGCGGTGTCTGTTGTGCACCCTCAGCACAGAGAGGAGGGGCACTATTCCCTGTACTTCCTGGTTCCCAAGAAGACAGGCGAATTCAGGCCAATTCTGGATCTTCGCAGCCTGAATCTCCACATTGCACGCAGAAAATTCCAGATGTTAACTATAAAACAGTTACTGGGACTGGTGCAGCCAGGCGATTGGTTCACAACCATCGACCTGAAGGACGCTTACTTTCATGTCGAGAGTGTTCAGAAACACAGAAAGTATTTGCGTTTTGCCTTCCAGCGAGTAGCTTACGAGTACAACAGACTACCATTCGGCTACTCCCTGTCCCCACGCACGTTCAGCAAATGTGTGGCCACTGTGCTCCAGCTGCTGCGCGCCCATGGCATGTGAGTTTTCTTTTATCCGGACGACCTCATAGTCATGGCCGGGTCCAGGGAACGGGCAATGTGGTGGGCTTTGCGATCAATTGGAAGAAGAGCACCCCCATACCTCACCAACAGGCGCTGTATTTGGGAGTGGTGCTCGATGCAGGCAGGCTACGCGCCACCCTGTCAGAGAGCAGGTATCCTTGCTTCGGGCAGTTTGCAGACTGCGACAGGGGGCAACAGTGACAGCTTTGACAGTCATGCAAACTCTGGGTCACATGGCGTCGGCTCATATTGTGGTCCCGCTCGGGTTCATATGCGCCGCCTGCAGAGGTGGTTCTCCAGCCTGCGTTTAGATACCAAGAGGCACAAACGGCGTCTGGTGACCATCCCCCCCTCAGTGGAGGGCAACCTCTGGTTCTGGGGGTCCCCGGATCACCTCCGGAGGGGGTCTCCACTGGGACGGGTGACCTCCTACATCACAGTGTTCACGGACGCATCCGGAACAGGATGGGGAGGGACCTGCCTGGGGAGAGCTATAGGTGGGCGCTGGTCTCTAACCAACACGTTCTCACTCCCAACCCGTCACATGTTGACGGTCGGTCAGGGCCCCTCCCCGTCACTGTATTACGGACAGGGTACCCCTTGAGAGTCAGTTTTCAACGGGCAGGGCGTCCCATTGACTTGCATAGAGCTCCCTGAACGTTGGTAATAGACGGGTTGAGATCGTGGCGAAATGCTCTCCGCAGATCCATTCTCACAGCGTTTATCAACCTTTTTCTAACTCAATATCAAGCCACACTTATTGTTTTCACTTCTTTATTTTAATTGAATAATTTAGGACTTTTGTTTCCGTCAGTTCTGGGGAGAGTCAGGGCTCAGAAAACTGAAATCTGTATTGTTTCATCGTTTTTTCCTTCTAATTTTGTATTCTTTTCTAAACCACACACTGTTATTTACTCAACAATAACACATAATTATCCTTATGTTTATTTATTTGTTTGATAAATAAACACAAGTTGGAGTCCGTCAGGACCGAGGGTCGGAGCAGCTCATTTTCTTTAGAGAATATTACACCCGGAAGTAAGTATTCTCTCCGCTTCGCTTGACAAACCCTGTGATAGTCCTCAAGCTCTGTGATTGGATGTTTGAGTGTGCGCCGAGGGTTACTCCGAGCGTCGAACAGCACTTTGAAATGGGATGGAACCACGGCAGACTGTCCAAAACTGGATTTGAACGGGTCCACCCCGTCCCCCCCTCCCCCACCCCGTCCCCAGAACTACACATGCTGGCTATTGTGTGTTTCGCAACATGTTCTCTATCTATGGCACGTCTCTACTGGGAATTGTAGTTTTAAAAGACGTTTTGGTATTTCCCATAATAAGAAGTTGCCAGTATTAAACTGTGTACATCCCTGGAGGTTTAGGGGATAGGAAACACTCACATTTAAAACATATAATTAATAAATGGGTGAAAATTGCTTGTGTCCATAATGGGCAGCATTAATATATACACACATGACAGCTAAGGTCAGAAGAGCTTTATTTAACAGCTGGTCTTATGTCTGTGACCCCTCCTGTTGTTCATTGATAAGCCTGAAACATGCACTTGTCAAGGTTCAGAGGCAAATATGGCAGTAGCCATCGATCATCTTACATTACATTACATTGCATTTAGCTGACGCTTTTATCCAAAGCGACTTACAATAAGTACATTCGACCAAGAAGATACAAACTTGAAGAAAACAGAATCATATAAGTACATCAGGTTTCATAGAGCCAAAACATTTCAAGTGCTACTCAACTGGCTTTAGATAAGCCAGTCCTTTGTTAGTATATAAGTGCTTTGTTGGTAATTATATCGCTCGAAGTGGAGTCGAAAGAGATAAGAGAGAGATAAGATATACTTTATTGATCCTAAGTTGAAAACATTTGCGTTACAGCAGCATGTGTAACAGTTGTAAATATGCAGTGGTGTTTATTTGTAAATCATTTAGTATAATCACACAAATTCTTTGTTTTATATTTAATAATTCTGTGTTCTTTATTTATTGATTGTTCAATACCTGACAAGGTCGGAGATGAAAAACTTGGGTCGCAGGTTCCTCAACAGCGCATTACAAGACATCTATCAATATGTGTGTATACCTCCACCATTAAACTGTCATATTCTGCACATTTCTTATACTATCTACATACATCTTATAAGAGTATAATACATATGTATAATATCAGTTAAAATAAGTGCTTAAACATACAGTAGTTAACATTGCAGGAAAGCAATATATTAGTACTTTGTCAGGCTTAATATTTATACCCCCAAAGCTTTTTTCTTATTCAAAATAAGACCTTAATCTAAAGTATTCTTTAATGTTTAAATAAAGCCTTATTAGTTTGTCTGTCTGTGTCTCCTATTAATATCTAATAATACAAATAATACACGTCAATAACGTGCTTTAACCACCAGGTGTCCCTTTCTATCAGCTGTGCGCCGTTATGGTGTACAATACCAATATACCGATTGGATCAAATATAAAAGTCAGTCGAATTAGTATTGATACTGCAAGGAGACGTATATTGTGTGAAGAGAAATTGAAGATTTTGTTTGATTGCTGATCTATTTATGATCCACGTCACATATTCAGTTTCGGCGGTTATTCCCATGGGAGCCTGCCTGCAGACCTCCACTCTCAGGACACCTCCGCTGTCAGTACAGGAAGTGACGATTCTGACGCGTTTTTTTTCCCGCCCACCAAAGGACTCGTTTGATGGAAGTTTTCAAATCACAATGGAGACTCATCACGGGAAATTGTGTTGTTGTGAAATTTCTAACTTTTTTTTTTTCTCCCCAATTGTCGGCGCCCCTGATGGGTTGATGCGCATTTGCCTATACTGCCTGTGGCAAGGGCCGGCCCTGCATCCGTCTCATGCAGCACACGCCTAGTGATTGTGTTACTCTTTAAGTAGTCATCACTCAGCTATCAGTGACTGAATGACGAGTGAAAGGCTGGGCTGCAAACAAGCATTAAACAATATATATAAATACTTGCTTTGTCATTTCTTATCTTTGTTGTTTTGTAGATGTCAGCCTTTCTTTATGGGTCATTATTAAAAAACAAACACTGACAGGGTGAGTAGGATCTCAAAGTGAAATGGCTACACGCGTAATAAACCAACGACTTAATTCACAATATAGATTTAAAATGATTTTAATGCTTTAAAATTGATCATATTGCTTCCACTAAGAAAAAGCAGTCCATTCCACTTCGTGGCTGTAATTGCGGAAACAGCAACGTAACTTACTAACTTCCTGTTAATGTTTACTTCCTGTCTGTCTTCTTCTGCTGTTCCCTTTAGTGTTCACTTCCTGTCTGTCTTCTTCTTCTGTTCCCTTTAGTGTTTACTTCCTGTCTGTCTTCTTCTGTTCCCTTTAGTGTTTACTTCCTGTCTGTCTGTCTGTCTGTCTTCTTCTGCTGTTGCCTTTAGTGTTTACTTCCTGTCTGTCTTCTTCTGCTGTTTCCCTTTAGTGTTTACTTCCTGTCTGTCTTCTTCTTTCATTTCTCTGACGTCCAGCTCTCTCTTTTAACCTCTTTCCTTCTCTTGCTCCCTTTTTTATTTTCTTTAGGAAAGTTTAGTCATCATTAATAAAAAATGTTTTACTGAACTTCTTTCTCCCGATTGATATGACCGCACATAGTCCCTTGATCCTCCTTAGCAACGGTCTGCTCTCCTTAGCAACAGTCTGCTCTCCTTAGCAACGGTCTGTTTTCCTTAGCAACTGACTGCTCTCCTTAGCAACGGTGTGCTCTCCTTAGCAACGGTCTGTTAGTGAAAAACAACAGACCTTTAAATGTCCAAATTGACCAATCAGAATCAAGTAACAAAGGACAAAATCATCAATGTTGCAACTAATTGATTTCAGTAGTCCATATCAATTATGACTAGTTAGATGATGCTTAAAGTATTTTTGCATGCATCTGTTACGTATTTCGTCACGTTGCAGGTATTTCACTCGCGCATGATTCACTTCTCTTTGTAAAGGCGGTTAGTGAGTCACTTTAAAGTTTAGTTAAGGTGAAGTTTATAGAAAAGGTTTCACTGAGTTTGCTAAAGATATTCCTTCAATTACGTGTGTGGGATGATCAAATACATATTTGCATTATTCAATAAAGGGATCGGCTTTGTTAGAACGGCAAAGGTGAGTTCTAAGGTTTCTGAGAAACTTGTATATCTGTGACATAATACTTTGATTGCATGCATGTGCTCTTGCTTGTTTACATCACATGGCTTTCAGAGGTAATTATTAACAAATATTTCTTATCATAGTGTGAGGCACATGGCTGTTTAATTATCTCTCTCTTATCAGGATTCATCCACCCCATAAATGTCATTTTAAACCACATTTTATTGACCCTAATGATTAATGATTCAGAGATGTGCTAGAACAAAAGGCCATTGGGGGCATACAAAGAAAGTCAAGCAGCTTTTATACCAATCGATGTGATACATTATGAAGAAAGCGGATTTCTATTTTTTCTTTGTTCTTTGCCTTTGGATTAAATTGTCACGAGCTATTTATTTTAAAAGAAAGGTCAAATAATTACTGATTCAAGAAAGGTAATTCAATACTTAATTATTTTGAGTTCACCCCTTAATTTTGTCTACCGCTGTGTCATTCCTTATTTTATTTGTTTACCAGTGGCAGAAAAATTACCCATATTGGTTGTTTTATATTTCATTTGAAAAGTAAAAGTCTTTCTTTCTCGCACTTTACTATTTTTTGAAAGAAAGGGTTACGCCCCACCCTTAAAATGGCACAATGGGGCTAACAAAATCTACTGCTGCTCAAATTCAACACAAAAGACACCTTTAAAATCAACCAAATTCATAGGATTGATACAATTAACATGTTCAAATATCAATCTTCGTCCCTCTCCTCCAGAAACAGAAAACAGGGAATACATGCAGTCGTAACAAAAGGTTTAAGAAAGGTCAAATAATTCTTGATTTAGGAAAGCTTTCCAAAACAAAATGGGTTTATCCTCTGGGGGAAATGAATATCCAAAACTAAATTAGGGATGCCGTGTTGGCCTTTTAGATAGTTGGTTCACAGATTAAATTATCTTTAAAACAATTAGATAATTAGCAATTACATTTAGCACAACACACATTCATGGTCGCCAGACTTTGGTAGGTCAAATAATTACTGATTTAAGGAAGCTTTCCAAAATTAAACAGGTTTACACTGACTCTTTTATGTCGCAGATCAATACATGAAAGTCTCTTCAGCTCGTGTTTCCGATGTCTTACCACAAACATGTTCACAAAAGAACAGGAAGTGGTAAAATGTTGACCCATTTCCAGGTTTGAGAACTCATTTCTGCACCTCTCTATAATGGAAACAAACCATTGTCAGCAGCTCCCCACCTCAAAGCAGTAAGAACAACTTGTTCAAGAGTACATAGTGATTCTATGTGCCCTTAAACAAGTTGTTCTTACTGTAATAAACCTGGAATGTGATCTCATTATTGAAAGTATTTAAGTGAGCGCATCACATTCTTCTTCAATGTGTTCAGTTTA
>NW_022991140.1:115000-125000 GCF_902827175.1 Gymnodraco acuticeps
TATGGCACAAAATGAATTATTGTAATGCTCTTAAAACCATTGTGTCAATAATAGAGACATTTTTCATGTTGAGTGTAATTATTATAATTAGTTGTATTTTACTTTTGGTACTTCAGCAATATATTGATGCAAATACTTATGTCCTTTTACCTAAGATTTTCTAAATACAGAGCTTTTATTTGTTACAGAGTGTCTTTGCAATTTAGTAGATTTAAATATCCGAGTCCTTCTTCCAACACTGAGTATTTAAAGACCATCATATCCTACTTTTACTTATGCACCAAGGAGTGTTGGTTTTCCTTGCAGCACCTGAAGGCATCAGTGTTTCCTGTGTGGGAGGGGTTGTTTATATCACGCAGTAAAAACTCCCCCCCACACAAACACACTCACACTCTCACACACCGCCTCTGTTATTATCCAACATAGGCAAGTGCAGAACACACGCACACACACTCGCACACACGCTCACAGATTACTCATTAATTTTCTCGGAGCTCCAGGAGTTGCAGCACATTTCACCGACTCTCAGAATCTCAGCATGCCGTCTCTGCGACACTCCTACACGGTCACAGCTGCGGAGGAACCGGCCTCTCTGCCCGGCTCTGAGAGAGCGAATCTACGGAGGAAGAGCCCTCCTCTGTCCCGGACCAAGCTGGTGTCCACCTTCATGGGACTGATCATCAACCAGGCCAAGGTGAGTCCGAAACACTGCACCCTGATCCCCTAATACACCCTCCTCTTCCTCAGTTTTTAACTAACTTTTGTAAATATGTTTTTAAAAATACATACAAAAATAAAATAAAAACCTAAAGACCTGTATTATTAATATTAATAATAGTCCAAAACACTGCACCCTGATCCTCTTCCACAGTTTTTAACTAACTTTTATTTAAGTTTAATAATGGTAGGCCTATATGTATCCTACTTGTGGGATATGGTATTTGTCATTTATTGAAAATTAAAAATAAAACCTAAAGGCCTGTATCAGATCAGAATACCTTTTATTATATACTGTATTATTAATATTAATCCAAAACACTGCACCCTGATCCTCAAACACAGTTTTTAAGTAACTTGTGTATATTATAAAAAAAAGGTATATCCTTCTGGTGGGAGACGGTATTTTTCATTCATTAAAGATCCCCTATCATACTGTTTCTCATCAATATATCACAGGTCTCAGATATACAGAACATGTCTCTGATTGGCTGAAACACCAAACAGATCATTGCAGCATTACCCATAATCCCCTCTGTTTCAGCCCTGTTTCCAAAGTGCTGATTCTCTGTCTGTTACTTTAGATGAAAATAAGGAGGGGGGGTTACCTTGGTTGCTGATTGGCTAATGGTTACACAAGCCAACACATCGTTATGACATCATAAAGTGACCAAAATCTGATCAGCTCAATTTCAGACAGGTTTTTATAGAAATGGATCAAAAAGAGAGAGAATCTTTGTTCCTGAAACTTTCAGAGTCTCTTTCCACAGAGGGGACACATGTTGATGTAGAAGAGACATGAAGAAGAGGGGACACATGTTGATGTAGAAGAGACATGAAGAAGAGGGGACACATGTTGATGTAGAAGAGACATGAAGAAGAGGGGACACATGTTGATGTAGAAGAGACCTGAAGAAGAGGGGACACATGTTGATGTAGAAGAGACATGAAGAAGAGGGGACACGTGTTGATGAAGAAGAGACATGAAGAAGAGGGGACACATGTTGATGTAGAAGAGACATGAAGAAGAGGGGACACACGTTGATGTAGAAGAGACATGAAGAAGAGGGGACACATGTTGATGTAGAAGAGACATGAAGAAGAGGGGACACATGTTGATGTAGAAGAGACATGAGGAAGAGGGGACACATGTTGATGTAGAAGAGACATGAAGAAGAGGGGACACATGTTGATGTAGAAGAGACATGAAGAAGAGGGGACACATGTTGATGTAGAAGAGACATGAAGAAGAGGGGACACATGTTGATGTAGAAGAGACATGAAGAAGAGGGGACACATGTTGATGTAGAAGAGACATGAAGAAGAGGGGACACATGTTGATATAGAAGAGACATGGAGAAGAGGGGACACATGTTGATGTAGAAGAGACTTGAAGAAGAGGGGACACATGTTGATATAGAAGAGACATGAAGAAGAGGGGACACATGTTGATGAAGAAGAGACATGAAGAAGAGGGGACACATGTTGATGTAGGAGAGACATGAAGAAGAGGGGACACATGTTGATGTAGAAGAGACATGGAGAAGAGGGGACACATGTTGATGTAGAAGAGACATGAAGAAGAGGGGACACATGTTGATGTAGAAGAGACATGAAGAAGAGGGGACACATGTTGATGTAGAAGAGACATGAAGAAGAGGGGACACATGTTGATGAAGAAGAGACATGAAGAAGAGGGGACACATGTTGATGTAGGAGAGACATGAAGAAGAGGGGACACATGTTGATGTAGAAGAGACATGAAGAAGAGGGGACACATGTTAATGTAGAAGAGACATGAAGAAGAGGGGACACATGTTGATGTAGAAGAGACATGAAGAAGAGGGGACACATGTTGATATAGGAGAGACATGAAGAAGAGGGGACACATATTGATGTAGAAGAGACATGAAGAAGTGGATTTTGCATAATAGGTGACCTTTAATATTAATAATAATCCAAAATACTTCACCCTGATCCTCATCATCTTCGTCAGTCTTTAAGTAACTTTTGTAAATATATATTTGTAATAATATCCTACTTGTGAGCTATGGTATTTTTCATTTATAAAACATTACATTAAAACCTAAAGGCCTGTATTATTGATATTAATAATTGTCATAAACACTGCACCCTGATTCTCAAAGACCATCATCTTCCTCACCTTCTCAAACATTTCCCACATTGGGATCAATAATCTGAAGTTACACGTACTCAACTTTAGTCCTATGGTATTTATTCATTTATATATTTAAAACCCAGTGACCTGGCATTCAGCATTATTATCTTTATTTATATTAAACAATACTGTATATTTTTAAATATTCCATTTTGCATATTGGTAGCCAACAATGTGCACTTTAAGTTCTTGTGTTTATATATTTGTAATGAATTTCCTAAAGAATACAATTGTTTTTGTCTGTACAGGTTTTTTAATATCTTAATTATATAATCTAGATGATATTTGATGTATGTCTATGTGTCCTACTTGTATGTAGACTATCGTATTTTACCATTTATTACAAAATAATAATCTGGTTTCACTATATATATTTTCTTTGTACAAAAGCACCACTGTATTTTCGGTAATACACCTTTTCACATATCGATCTTAGTTATAAATGCAGTCAAATGTGCACTTTTTACATTTTGTATTGTTTACTTTTGAAGTTTTTTTGTTTGTGTAAATATTATTTTTTACTTAAAAATAGAGGGACTCAACCTTTTTGCACCTGGAATAAATCAAATATGATAAATATTCAATATCTTTTGGGGGGTTTAGCCTTAAAAAGGGGGGTTTAGGTCTTCAAAAGGGGGTTAAAGGGGGGTTTAGGTCTTAATAAGGGGGGTTAAAGGGGGGTTTAGGTCCTAAAAAGAAAGGGGGGTTAAAGGGGGGTTTAGGTCTTAAAAAAGGGGGTTAAAGGGGGGTTTAGGTCTTAAACAGGGAGGTTTAGGACCTAAAAGAAAGGGGGGTTTTAAAGGGGGGTTTAGCCTTAATAATGGGGGTTTAAGGGGGGTTTAGGTCTTAAACAGGGGGGTTCAGGTCTTAAAAAGGGGGGTTAGGTCTTAAAAACGGGGGTTAAAGGGGGGTTTAGGTCTTAAAAAGGGGGGTTAAAGGGGGGTTTAGGTCTGAAAAAGGGGGGTTTAAAGGGGGGTTTAGGTCCTAAAAAGAAAGGGGGGTTAAAGGGGGGTTTAGGTCTTAAAAAAAGGGGGTTAAAGGGGGGTTTAGGTCTTAAACAGGGGGGTTTAGGACCTAAAAAGAAAGGGGGGTTAAAGGGGGGTTTAGCCTTAATAATGGGGGTTTAAGGGGGGTTTAGGTCTTAAACAGGGGGGTTCAGGTCTTACAAAGGGGGGTTAGGTCTTAAAAACGGGGGTTAAAGGGGGGGTTAGGTCTTAAAAAGGGGGGTTAAAGGGGGGTTTAGGTCTGAAAAAGGGGGGTTAAAGGGGGGTTTAGGTCTTAAACAGGGGGGTTTAGGTCCTAAAAAGAAAGGGGGGTTAAAGGGGGGTTTAGCCTTAATAATGGGAGTTTAAGGGGGGTTTAGGTCTTAAACAGGGGGGTTAAAGGGGGGTTTTAGGTCTTAAACAGGGGGGTTTAGGTCTTAAAAAGGGGGGTTAAAGGGGGGTTTAGGTCTTAAAAGGGGGGGTTAAAGGGGGGTTTAGGTCTTAAAAGGGGGGGTTAAAGGGGGGTTTAGGTCTTAAAAGGGGGGATTTAGGTCTTAAAAAGGGGGGGTTAAAGGGGGGTTTAGGTCTTAAACAGGGGGGTTTAGGTCCTAAAAAGAAAGGGGGGTTAAAGGGGGGTTTAGCCTTAATAATGGGGGTTTAGCCTTAAAAAGGGTGCTTTCATCTAAGGGGTTTTTGTTATATGGACAGTAACCTAAATACAGACTGAACAATGGGTTCGGGTTAACTCTCAGAAAGGGAACTAGTTTTCTTTTCTTTGCTTCAAATCTGATATCAGAAATACATTCCACCCAACTATTTGTTAAAGTTTGCTCGATTATCGATTTATATATTGGTTTGTTAAGAAAGGGAAAGCGTTGTCATGGCAAACTAAGTTTTTGTTTTTAGCCTGTAGATCATAAAGCAGATTTAGTGCATTTATTGCTGCAAAACTGAGTCATAACCGTGATATGAGATAATATGGTCAGACACAGTGAAACCACAGCCATCTTTAAATCCCATATAACATCTGATTCAACTTTGCCACCATATGAAAGCAGTGCAGAGGTTTAATGGAGGTCCACTCTGACCTTTGTCTGCACGTTAAGTTGAGAATGAAAGCGCCGTTAGCTCACACTCCATAAAAAACACAACGAGTCAAGGACGGCAGAGCAGAGCGGCAATCTGAGTGTGACATGTGTTGCGTAACGGGAAGCAGCGTTGCTGATAAGGAATGTGTGCAGACTGTCACCTTATCATGTGCACCGGACATTTTGTTCACACACATACCATGTATTCATCACTTCAGGGGACATTACATTCACTTATCCTAACCTTAACCATAACCAACACATGCCTAACCCTAACCCTTACCATGTCTCCAATTTGTCCCCATAAGGGAGGCGAGTCCCCACACGTGACTGTGTAAACAGATGTAGGTCCCCACAAGTATAGTAATGCTAGGCCACACACACACACACACACACACACACACACACACACACACACACACACACACACACACACACACACACACACACACACACACACACACACACACACACTGCATAAGGGTCTGGTGTGTTGACAGGCAGCAAAAGATGCACTTCAAGTCTTTGTCCTTGGTTTGACTGCAGGGTAACTTGTCTCTCTGGTATGCAGCCTGTGTTAACACCGGACAAACTGTCTCTTATTGCACTTTTGTTCACTAATTAAGTCTGTTAATGTAGATTTAGACATTTTAAGACATGGCGATTGGTTGTTAGATTCACTAGATAGTCAAATAAATGCCCCAAGTGTTTCTTCAGGTTTGCTCCCACATAAGATTATTTTAAAAGCAGCAAATTCTCACGTTTAAGATGCTGGATCCATGAAATGTTGAAAAAGGACTTATCAATCAATCAACAAAGAAAACAACAATTCAGTCTTATATTTTGTCCTTTGGTTGGTTGTTTGGTGAGTTTGGGATTGGATAAACCCATCATGATAGACTGCTTTATTTTACTAAGGTATTTCATTTTTTCAGTTCATTTACATTTCATTACATTACATATCATTTCGCTCACGCTTTTATCCAAAGAAACGTACAATAAGTGCAAAAACCATAAAGATTCAAACTCCGGACAACAAGGAAAGTGCAGATATATTCATTTCAAGCGAGGCAGACCATAGTAAGTGCTGGTGGATCAGATACAAGGCCTAAATGAACTCAAAAGGTGCTTCGTTTAATTTCTGTTCAACAAGAGAATTGTTGAATTTCCCTTTTTCTTAAGTCACATCTTTGCAGAGCTGCTAGCATGCTAAGTATTTCCTTTCTAACAATCTACACTCACCAGACTCTTTCCCTATAGTCGGCAAGTAGATGGTAGCTTACTTCTGCAATATATTAAACTGGTGGAGTTCAGTGGAAAGAAAACATTTGTAGTATTGAGGTGAACTTTGCTTTTCTAAAGTTTAAAGTACATCCTCAGAAAGCCAATAGCATTAGTTGAGTTCATGCATCAGGTGGCTCATTTTCTCATATCCTCCAGCATTGCTTTGGCCACTGAGTGAAGAACAGTCACCTTTTTAAAAGTCTTTAAACATTGGTATTCATTTGTGTACAGTTTCAAAGCACAAAGCACCAATACTTCTACTTTAAGTATGGCATGTTGGATCTTTCCCAGACAGGCCTGCTTTTATGTAACACAGATTTATGTTTAAATATTCTCCAGAAGGTGTGGCTGTTTATGCAGAAACAGTAACATGTTGTTCGGCCGTCACCGTGCAGAGTTCAGGACATCGAGTTCTCTTTCTGTCTGACGTCATGCCAGCCTGTTGGTGCTCAGAGAGAAGTGGGAAGTAGTGGAGTACAAATAATTCATTACTGTACTCAAGCACATTTTTCTGGTATCAGTACTTTACTACACTACTTTTTCTGACGACTACTTTTAACCACAAATACCTGTACTTTCTACTTCTTACATGTTGAACTCAAATACCTGTACTTTCTACTTCTTACATGTTGAACACAAATACCTGTACTTTCTACTTCTTACATGTTGAACTCAAATACCTGTACTTTCTACTTCTTACATGTTGAACTCAAATACCTGTACTTTCTACTTCTTACATGTTAAACACAAATACCTGTACTTTCTACTTCTCACATGTTGAACTCAAATACCTGTACTTTCTACTTCTTACATGTTAAACACAAATACCTGTACTTTCTACTTCTTACATGTTGAACTCAAATACCTGTACTTTCTACTTCTTACATGTTGAACCCAAATACCTGTACTTTCTACTTCTTACATGTTGAACTCAAATACCTGTACTTTCTACTTCTCACATGTTGAACACAAGTACCTGTACTTTCTACTTCTTACATGTTGAACACAAATACCTGTACTTTCTACTTCTTACATGTTGAACTCAAATACCTGTACTTTCTACTTCTTACATGTTGAACTCAAATACCTGTACTTTCTACTTCTCACATGTTGAACCCAAATACCTGTACTTTCTACTTCTTACATGTTGAACCCAAATACCTGAACTTTCTACTTCTTACATGTTGAACCCAAATACCTGTACTTTCTACTTCTTACATGTTGAACCCAAATACCTGAACTTTCTACTTCTTACATGTTGAACCCAAATACCTGTACTTTCTACTTCTTACATGTTGAACTCAAATACCTGTACTTTCTACTTCTCTCATTTTCCAAACAGCTGGTTCCTTTAGTCTGAATGTGTGTTTGATGCGTGATCATTATTCTTTAGAGTCATTGCGTGCCTATTGATTTGAACACGATCCGTGTATCCATCATTTCCTGGTCTTCTCTAAAGAAGAGGGACCAATGGAAACGTTGTCATGTTGCCGTTGTTCAGCATGGAAACATTCATTAGCTAACAATGACATTATTGTTCTATTGATATAAAGGGAGGTCAGGTACTCTTTAAAGCAGCTGCTAGTTATGGGTACTTTTTACTGAAGTACATTTCAAAGTCTCTTTACTTTTACTTGAGTAAAGTAGTTTAGTCAGTACTTCTACTTTCACCAGAGTATTTTTAAACACGAGTATCTGTACTTCTACTTGAGTAAAGGATGTGTACTTTAGCCATCTCTGGATAGCTGCAGATTACCTGAACGCCTCCTCTGTTGTTTTGGACGGTTCTCTCATATCAGAGGCCTCCTGCTGAGAGCCTGGCAGCAGAGAGACTCAACACCATATGGTCGTTTTCAAATACTGCAGAGAAGAAGAAGAAGAAGAAGAAGAGACAAAGGAATGAATGGGATTTCAGCCGAGAGGGTTTTGATAGCTAAAGAAATATATAAATATAGACACCATTAAATACAGTGTTGTCATGATTAGCTAGTTTGTTAGTTAGTTGGTTGCTTGTCAAGAGGGTTTTGATAGTTTTAAAATATCATACAAATAGACACCATACAATACAGTGAAGTCACTTTAAGGTCCAGATTAGTTGGTTAGTTAGTTCAGTGGTTCCCAAACTTTTTGTGCCCAAGGCACACCAAAGGACAAGTAAAAATCTCAAGGCACACCTATTGTGAAAAATAGCCCTTATAACACGTGTTATCACTCATATCATGTAAAATATCTGTAAATGTGCATAATTATTTACTAATGCCAAATAAAATGTGACAAAGACAACTATATTACGAAATATTTCAGAAATTAATTTGAAACTTTATCAAATTAGGCTTCATCAAAGCAGCAAAACATTCATTTACACCAGACAGGTCACAAAATAAAAAATGAGGCAAAGGAAACTCAGCAGAAATTCAGCACATAGAACTGTCAATGCAAGGAAGCTGCATTGTCCATGGTCCTGAACTACAAATTATAAATTATAAATGTATTACTTTAAAAAAAGTAATATATTACACTACTTCGTTACTATCTACATAAAGTAACTCGTTACTTTACTCGTTACTTTACTCACCGAGCACGTACAAACTGCGCATGCGTGAGTGGCAATAACTTTCCTTACCAGCAGGCGGCGGTAGTGTGTATTTGTCATTCAAAACAGGCAACAACCGGAAGACAGAGAAGAAGAACAGACTGCGTGATATAAACAAACAACAAATAGCGTGTGCGGTAGCTTCACCTTAGCATGTGTTCTTTGCAGGTGTTGTTGAGGTTTGACCACGTGGTGTTTCCAGCAGTGGATAACAGCTTCTGGCCTGGACACAGTTTGCACCTCACCGTCACATTCCTGTCTATCCTTCGGACGAACTCAAAATAATGGGCATACCCCCTCGAAAGTTATCGCTGACTCAGCCATGTTTATGCAGCACTGCACGTGGAGATGTGGACGAGCAAGTCGCGCAGATTGCGTACATATAAACCTACAAAGTACTGATATAGTAAATTAAAAAATAATTATTTTTGTGTAGTTGTATATTGCAATAATAATGTATGGTTGTCACAAAATCCCACGGCACACCCGGACTTGCCTCACGGCACACCAGTGTGCCGCGGCCCACCGTTTGGGAACCACTGAGTTAGTTGGTTGGTTGGTTTGATGTTTGTTGGTTGGTTGGTTGGTTTGTTGGTTGGTTGGTTGCTTGCTTGCTTGCTTGCTTGCTTGCTTGCTTGCTTGCTTGCTTGCTTGCTTGCTTAGTTAGGTTTTTGATACCGACACCATACATACACCGTAGTAACGTTACGGTCATTGTGAATTAGTTAGTTTTTGTTTGGTTGATATGTTGGTTGGTTTATTAGGTATTTATAAGGTAGTTGGTTGGTTGGTTGGTTGGTTAATTAAGTATTTGGTTAGATGGATGGTTGCTTAGATAGCTAGTTGGTTGGTTGATATGTTGGTTGGTTTGTTAGGTATTTTATAAGATAGTTGGTTTGGTATTTGGCTAGATTGATGGTTAGTTAGATACCCGGTTGGTTGGTTGGTTGGTTGGTTGGTTGGTTGGTTGGTTGGTTAGTAAGGTATTTGGTGAGATGGATGGTTGGTTGGTTAAATAGCTCATGAATAGCTAGTTGGTTTGTTGTAAGGTTAGTGAGGTGTTTCGTTAGATGGCTAGTTAATAGCTAATTGGTTTGTTAGTTGGTTGGTTTGTTGGAGTATTTTATGACCATAGTATTTCTTCTTTAAGGATCTG
>NW_022991140.1:127500-156501 GCF_902827175.1 Gymnodraco acuticeps
TGCACCACAAACGCTGCTTTGATGGAAGGTAGGAGAAAAAACAGCATATCGTCAGCATGAAGGGAAACTCTGTACACGTGTTAGCGTTGAGTCACTTTATGGCTCAGCAGTCATTCTCATTTATGAACTTTATACTCAATTATGACGTCTTAAGCTTCATATTGCTCTGATGCACGGACGAAAGCTCTAACTACCCTTTACCTTGATCACCTTCACTATGAAAAATCACTGGAATCGCATCAGATAATACTCCAATTATCAGTTTCTGCACAAACACGAACAGTTGCAGTCACAGTTTGACCTTCTATTGATTTTACTCTATTCAGCATGTGCATAGTTTACTTATTTCTGCCTTTTACTGGCACCAGTGTGTAATTTTCTTGCAGTTAAATTGTCTTTTAATTGCATGTTGCACTGTGGCTGTGTCCAGATTTCCATCGCTTACGCTATAGCTATTGTTCATATGAAAATAAAACCTTTCAACCTTTTTAATCTTGAATTTTCCGTCATGTTTTTCTATGCTTTTGCCTCAGAGTTTGCAAAGCTGACTCAGACTTTGTGGACGTCAGCGAGCAGCGAGGCCGTCAGTCCCTCGGACTTCAGGAGCCAGATCCAGAGATACGCTCCCAAATTTGTGGGCTGCAAGTAAGTCTTCCCTCCTGCTGCTTAAAATACTTTATCATCCATTAATTATTGCTGATTTCAGAGAAAATAAAGTAACATTTTCCCTCCTCGCAGTCAGCAGGACGCCCAGGAGTTTCTGCGGTTCTTATTGGACGGCCTCCATAACGAAGTGAACCGAGTGACGGTTCGCTCTAATGTGTCCGATGAGGACTTTGACCATCTCTCGTAAGTCAACCCTCCACCTCACATGTCATTAACACCACTTTGTGAGCTAACATTAGGCTATAAAGGAACTACAGCACGGTCACATGACTTCACGTCACCACCGCTAAGCTAAAGGAGGCTAATGTTGGGCTATAAAGAAACTACAGCACGGTCACATGACTTCACGCCACCACCGCTAAGCTAAAGGAGGCTAATGTTGGGCTATAAAGAAACTACAGCACGGTTACATGACTTCACGTCACCACCGCTAAGCTAAAGGAGGCTAATGTTGGGCTATAAAGAAACTACAGCACGGTTACATGACTTCACGCCACCACCGCTAAGCTAAAGGAGGCTAATGTTGGGCTATAAAAGAACTACAGCACGGTTACATGACTTCACGCCACCACCGCTAAGCTAAAGGAGGCTAATGTTGGGCTATAAAGAAACTACAGCACGGTTACATGACTTCACGCCACCACCGCTAAGCTAAAGGAGGCTTATGTTGGGCGTGACAACGTTTAGTCGTCTCATTTAGACACTTGTTAGCAACCTCTGTTTTTAAATTCACCAGTGGGTTATTTACTGACATATTTTATCTTGTAGAACAAAACATTAAAATCTCTTCATCTTGAGTTAACCATACACCTTATTTCAGGCTAACAACCAAAAACACATTTTAAAATAAACTTCCAGATGAAGGGACAGTGAGTGCTAAAATGCTGACTTGTTTCCAGGTTTTAGGACTCATTCCTGTACCACTTTATCAGCAAACCTTTTCAGTGTTTTCATTAATACTTTGGTTTCACTCACAGAGACGATGAGAAAGGGAAGCGGATGTGGAACATGTATTTGGAGAGAGAGGACAGCAAAGTAGTGGGTAAGAGTTTCTCCGTGTTTTTCACCCTCTGCCTGAAACCAGAGCCCAGTCTGCTCTGATTGGTTAGATGTCCCACCCCTTAGCCTATCACGTACAATGTGTTGGAGCGCTAGCCAATAGAAGCGCTAACTTCAATCCTCCATGTGTCTTATTTCTTCAGATCTGTTTGTGGGTCAGCTGAAGAGCTCTGTCACCTGCAGCTCCTGTGGCTTCAGATCTACCGTGTTCGATCCTTTCTGGGACTTATCCATACCTGTTGCTCAGGTAAACACACACACTGGAAAGATTTAGCCATCCATGTTTTAGGATATAGTGTTGGCTTGACTTTAAATACTTTAATATTGCAGTGAAAAACAAGTCATTCATTGTCTTGTCCTGTATGTGTTTGTGTTGATTGTACTCTTTTTAAGCTCAGTTGTTTAGCTTCTGTTAAACTAGTTCCATTTGAAACTGTGGAAAAGTCTGGAAATTCCTTTAAAAACTCCTTGAATTAGAAGTTTAATGTGTGTTTCCTGACATTATCTGTTTCTCCTCAGAAGAGCTCTGGCGAGGTGACTCTCAGAGACTGTCTGAGGCTTTTTACCAAAGAAGACGTGTTGGACGGAGAAGAGAGACCGGTGAGAAGCCTCAGGAAACACACAACACCCTCCTGTGGAGATTATAAATATATTATTATACAGCAGCAGTCTCTCACCTTCCTCTCCTCTTTGTCTCTCAGACGTGCAACAGATGTAAAACCAGGAGGAAATGCACCAAAAGATTCAGCATCCAGAAGTTTCCTCAGATCCTCGTGCTTCGTATCCTTTCCTCACATCTTACAGCATGCAGACGTGATTACACAACATCACTGCTAACCAATCAGCATCCACTAAGTCAATAAGGGAAATATATCATGGACTACTTTGAGGGTTAAGTGTTTTCTTTATTTAAGTTTAAGCAGCCTTTTAATATGAAAACTTTATTACAGACTCAGGGCACTGTTTATGTTGCTGTTGTTGTTGTTGTTGTTGTAAATGTCATTTTTTTGTTTTTCTCTTACATGACTATGCACTGCAACATTTGTTTTGTTTTAATAATAATAAATACATTTAATTTGTATAGCGCTTCTCATCTGCCAAGACAAATCTCGAAGTGCTTCACAACAAGGGATACTGATACACTTTGAGAGATTAAACAAATAATTGTAATAATAAGAAGAAATCAAAAAATAAAATATAAAATAGAGTACAAAAATAAAAGTCGGAGATAGCGATAAAAATGGCAATACTCGTACTTTTGTAATTATTTATTTTACTTGTTCGAAATAAATGTATCAATCAATCAGGGTCCAGATAAAAGACATTACATATAATAAATTAAATACACAGCATAAAAAAAATTCATAGTTTAAGAATAATTTAAATCAGTGTCCTACAAAGAGACAACTATACCCATGTCTCCACAGCTGTGATTGGTAGCGTGTACTAAACCTTATGTTCGATAAGGCCAAGAGCATTTCATTATCAGAGTCATTAAGCCGGCAAAGTGCGAATGGTTCATTTGTAAACTTGAGATGTAGGTGGGAAATAAAACAGATATATGGAATTAAACTGATGTCATTAATATAATACAGTAAAGTAGAATATCCGGTCTGCTAAGATTAGTCGACTTAATGACCAAGAACTGGCAATTATCTAAATTTGAAATGTTTAAAAGTCGTGCATCAAAGGCAGAACATTTTGTTTTTAAAATCTGGAAATGTTCTGCTTTCTAGTTTTTAAATCATGCTATTGGATGTCTTTGAGTTTTTGCCTGACACATCACCTAGACTTTGAGAAACGTTTCTGACATCTTATCTACCGTTCTTATATCTCAATTTGTTTCTCCTTTTTTAAATGTATTTTTCACTTTAATTCATTCTTAAATGTACAAACTGTCCCAAAACCCAATGTTGCACTTGAAGCACAGTAATGTCCTTTCCCCCGCCATGTTGCCTCCTTGACTCGGCTCCTCTCAGATCTGAAGCGTTTCTCCGACTCTAACCTGCGGACCAGTAAACTCTCCACGTACGTGAACTTCCCGCTCAAAGAGCTCGACCTGCGGGAGTTTTCCTCGGACGGCGGAGGTGAGTTTCTGTCCCTCCTGCCCTTTGCACTTTAGTCTGAATGTGGTGAGTTAATGTCAGCTGTGTGTCCCTGCAGAGCGTCCCGTCTACAACCTTTATGCAGTTTCCAACCATTCGGGGAACGCTTTGGGGGGGCACTACACCGCCTACTGTAAAAGCCCCGCGCTGGGGGAGTGGTACAACTACAACGACTGCAGGTACTGTTTTAGTTTTTTTTGCAATTTTTGTTGTTAATTTTGTTATTATTATGATGTGTTGTATTATTGTTTTACATGTTCTCAATTAATCTAATTTACAATACTTGTGTGTGTGTGTGTGTGTGTGTGTGTGTGTGTGTGTGTGTGTGTGTGTGTGTGTGTGTGTGTGTGTGTGTGTGTGTGTGTGTGTGTGTGTGTGTGTGTGTGTGTGTGTGTGTGTGTGTGTGTGTGTGTGTGTGTGTGTGTGTGTGTGTGTGTGTGTGTGTGTGTGTGTGTGTGTGTGTGTGTGTGTGTGTGTGTGTGTGTGTGTGTGTGTGTGTGTGTGTGTGTGTGTGTGTGTGTGTGTGTGTGTGTGTGTGTGTGTGTGCAGGGTGAGTCCGGTGTCCTCCAGTCAGGTCCGCAGCAGTAATGCCTACGTCCTTTTCTACGAGATGACCTCCTCCGTGACGCACAGCAAATACCAGACGTGTCGACTTTAGACTCTTTAACCTGCATAAAAAACACACACACACACACTTCCTGAAGAGAGACAGCGCCCCCTGCTGGAGGGAGTCCTGCCACTACAGACAATGGATATAAAACACAGAGACATGATGAGTAAAAACTTCACCTTCCTCTCGGTGTGTTTTCGGAGGATTTTTCTGCACATTTGATCTTCAGGATGTCAAGATGAGCTCGTGAGTTGGATGGACGCTTGGAAAATATTACCTACGTGTAAAATTCAGCTCAAGGCACGGCTTAAAATGCACTCCAAAAAATCTGTTTTAACTGCTGTGCCTCGATCTGAATCCACACACACCAGTGGATTTATTTCCATCCACTTTGACGACATGGAACAGCTAATTTATTGTATTTAACACGTAGTAACTGAGAGTGTAAACTGTATATTCTATTGAGCGAAGCCTTGTGGTTTTGGACAGATATTATTTTTGTACAGTATTTATGTACGGCGCAGGGAATGTACCTGATTGTGGTGGAAAGCCCAAAAATACCAAAGCTGCTTTAGAATAAAAAATCAAGCATCAACAATATTTGTTTTGCTTTTCCAGCAATTAAATAATGTTGCTGACATCTGAGTCTATGAAAGATTAAAAATACAATGTTAACTTACAATGCATCGTGTGTATTTGTTTTGGATCTAATTGGTCGTTTTAACCTATGGAGTTCATGAGGTTAAAAATATCATTATTATTATTATAATATAACGATCTGTTCCTATATCCAGAAGAGCAACAAAAGCATTTGTTTAAAGGTAAAGTCTGTAACATTTCCCAATTAATAAGCATTATTTAATTTAACGATTGTATCTACAAAAATATACATCAACTAATAAATAACTATGGATATATAATTAAAGGTAAAGATATCCAGCGGTATATCAAGTAGTTAAAATGAGCTCCATCTTTACCAGTTTAAAGTAAAGCATAAATCATCTTCTCTCCTCTGATTGGTTAAAGTTGTGGGTAGTTTCACACCACGTCCACTAGAGGGCGCTCAGAGATTATATTTATAGGAAAACCTGTCTTCCATAAAGCAGATTCAGGCAGTAGAAGTATAGATTCACACTTAAAGTATTATCCTACAGAACAGCTAGATTATGATTTTAGGTTTTACTCACATTGTAATCCTACTCATCCCATTTTTAATGCAACTGTAAGGGAATACAGTTACTCTTTTTTTGTATCCTGATTATCCTGTTACATGAAATCTATTACTCCCCAAGCCTGAATACACACACACACACACACAGGCACACACACACACACACACACACACACACACACACACACACACACACACACACACACACACACACAGACCGAGACATACACACACAGAGACAGACACACACAGAGACACAGGCCCACACACACACACACACACACAGACCGAGACATACACACACAGAGACAGACACACACAGAGACACAGGCCCACACACACACACACACACACACACACACACACACATAGAGAGACACACAGACAGAGAGACACACACACAGAGACAGACACAGACACATACACACACACACACACACACAGGCAGGCAGGCACAGACAGAGTGAGAGACACACACAGAGACAAACACACACACATAGAGAGACACTCAGACAGAGACACACACACACATAGAGACATACAGACAGAGACACACACGCACAGGCACACACACACACACACACACACACACACACACACAGACAGACACATACACACACAGAGACACAAACACACACACACACACATAGAGAGACACACAGACAGAGAGACACACACATACACACACACACACAGGCACAGACAGACAGACACACAGAGACACGCACACACCATATGGGCTGATCACTCAGCTCAGCAGTATTAACAGTCATTTACCTGCATGGTGTTACCAAGCGATCCCTCTGTTGACACTTCCACGGCTAATGAACACGTCGTAAAACAGTGAACGCCTCATGAGGGACAAAGTCCCTTTTAGAACCGCCGTGAAAAACATTAATACATTTCCTTTAGTTACTTCACAGATCTGGATTAAAATCTAACCAAGTGTTAAATCAGACTTTAGTTCCACCTGGAGTAAATCCACCAGCTACCCTGCAGTATACAAAGTACTTCAAACTAGCTGCACCTTCACCAGCTTTGAGAACACTTTCATGATCAATCATTATAAAACACATCATATATATTATTCTGAAATGGATCAATCTGCACAACGACTACTTTTACTGTCGCTACTTTCACTATATTTAGATGAGAATACTTTTCTACTTTCACTTGAGGAACATTTTGAATACAGGACTTTTACTGTAACAGAGTATTCCTACACTCTGGTACTTCTACTTTTACTCAAGTACAAGATCTGAGTACTTCTACTTTTACTCAAGTACAAGATCTGAGTACTTCTACTTTTACTCAAGTACAAGATCTGAGTACTTCTACTTTTACTCAAGTACAAGATCTGAGTACTTCTACTTTACTCAAGTACAAGATCTGAGTACTTCTACTTTTACTCAAGTACAAGATCTGAGTACTTCTACTTTTACTCAAGTACAAGATCTGAGTACTTCTACTTTACTCAAGTACAAGATCTGAGTACTTCTACTTTTACTCAAGTACAAGATCTGAGTACTTCTACTTTTACTCAAGTACAAGATCTGAGTACTTTTACTTTACTCAAGTACAAGATCTGAGTACTTCTACTTTTACTCAAGTACAAGATCAGAGTACTTCTACTTTTACTCAAGTACAAGATCTGAGTACTTCTACTTTTACTCAAGTACAAGATCTGAGTACTTCTACTTTTACTCAAGTATAAGATCTGAGTCCTTCTACTTTTACTCAAGAACAAGATCTGAGTACTTCTACTTTTACTCAAGTACAAGATCAGAGTACTTCTACTTTTACTCAAGTACAAGATCTGAGTACTTCTACTTTTACTCAAGTACAAGATCTGAGTACTTCTACTTTTACTCAAGTACAAGATCTGAGTACTTCTACTTTTACTCAAGTACAAGATCTGAGTACTTCTACTTTACTCAAGTACAAGATCTGAGTACTTCTACTTTTACTCAAGTACAAGACCTGAGTACTTCTACTTTTACTCAAGTACAAGATCTGAGTACTTCTACTTTTACTCAAGTACAAGATCTGAGTACTTCTACTTTTACTCAAGTACAAGATCTGAGTACTTCTACTTCTACTCAAGTACAAGATCTGAGTACTTCTACTTCTACTCAAGTACAAGCTCTGAGTACTTATACTTTTACTCAAGTACAAGATCTGAGTACTTCTACTTTCACTCAAGTACAAGATCTGAGTACTTCTACTTCTACTCAAGTACAAGCTCTGAGTACTTCTCTCTCCTCTGCATATACTGCAAACACTAATTAAAGACGCAGATACTGCACACTGAGTACTAATATCGTGAACAAACAACTTGGAGAAGTATACGATCCTAATATAATCTACACACGGACTTTAAGCCACACTTGGAGTCATTGCAGTTCATAGAAAGATGATAAAGTTATTTATTAAATGTAATTTCAAAGCCTTTTATCCAAGAAAAACATTCAAGCAGTCCCAACGTCACCTCGACAATAGTAATACATTACATATTAAAAGAAAATATCAATGATTTCTTTTGTACACCATCGTAAAAAACCAGTAATAATACAAGTAATGTATTGTGGTATGCCTACATCGTAAAGGTGACAGTTAACTATAAAGGGATTTAGTAGTTATAGTAAAAATACAATTATAGTAGAAATACTTTCATCCGTCTATAAAGGAAAAAAAACACACATTATTTAGTAATTATCTGAAAGTATTGCATGCTGTCTTCCTCTCTGCTCGTGTCATCACGTGATTTCTTCATTCCGATGTGAGCATTTCAGACAACATGATTTTATTTCTCAGAGTCCAGTTAAAAGCATCAGGATTGATTTTAGGATGTTAAATGTTTTTAGCTTATAATCCATCATTTTCCTCTTCGGGGAAAAACTGCGCTCAGATCTTCCCGGTGAACTTCAGCAGACCAAAGATGCCACCACCTAAAAGCAGAAAGGAACATTGTTGAATTGGATCCTGTATGAAGATATTGTCGTTCCCATCTTGAATGTATTCGCTGAACAAATCTAGATGAAAGGCTGGGAATGTTGCTGTATGGAAATACTTTAAATTAAAATACTTCCATATTATCACAGTTAGTAATCCATAGTATAGTCTGAGTATTGTCTTAATATATGTAATAAGTAGTGTATCAAATGTTTTCGTCAGATAAATGATCGTATGGTAACTTTAGTTTGTTCTTTAGTTTAATAATGTATTGAAATGTATCGTGTTGTATTTCTTCGTACGGTATTGTTTTCCTCTAATAACATACCATCGTATCGTTTTCGAATGTATTGTTTTGTATCATACACCAAGTTGTATCTTATCCTATCCTATAGTTTCGTTACACACTCTACTGTGTCGTTCCGTATTGTTCCCTATCATTCTGTATCATATCGTACCGTAATGCAGGGGTTCCCAACCCCCGGTCCGCGGACCGGTACCGGGCCGCGGAGGTGTTACTGCCGGGCCGCGAAATAGCTGTGAGTTTATCGTAATATTTGCAGAATTATAAATATATAAAAATATGTTATAACATTTTTTTCAAAAAGTGTTTAATTGTTGCACCTATATACCAGTCATATTATTTCATCCAGTAGCCTAGTTAATCTTTCACTAGAAAACCGTTGAAAATGGCTTTTATGATGTTCCGAGGGATTCGGCGGCTCAGGGTCTCAGCCTCTCGAGCGCACGAGAAAGTTACCGGTGCGCCAAGTAGGAAGAGGAGCGCACAGGAGACAACCATTTAATTGCAGACTGTTATGTTTATGTGGGGAAATGGCAGTGCATACATTATTTGAGATATGTTTCAAACTCGGACTTCATTTTAAGGACATGTCGGCCAGAGGTGTAGACTAGAGCTATTTGTTTAAGCACCGGATTGGCAAAACAGGAGAGTAAACCAGTCTGCCTTGATCTATGAATTCGTGTCCGGGACTCTCACGGTATCTGCTGCCCGCAGCTGTTTTATAGAAGGAAAACCTCCTTCACTTCATGAAATGGCTGCAGGCAGCATCAGGAGGCAGCGGGACGTGTAACTCCGCCTCTGAAGTGCAGCACCAGCGCGCCAAGAGCTGTGCCTTTTTACGCACCGCCTTCGCTGTGTTTACCTTCATCAGAACAGCGAGTGACTGCAGGCTGCTAGGTGTTAACCACACACACACACACACACACACACACACACACACACACACACACACACACACACACACACACACACACACACACACACACACACACACATCGAACTGCCAGATTACTCCCCCTTTTATTAGTTTTATGAAGGAGATGTCCATGCAGTCACCAAGGCGCATGATGTGTGTGTGTGTGTGTGTGTGTGTGTGTGTGTGTGTGTGTGTGTGTGTGTGTGTGTGTGTGTGTGTGTGTGTGGTGTGTGTGTGTGTGTGTGTGTGTGTGTGTGTGTGTGTGTGTGTGTGTGTGTGTGTGTGTGTGTGTGTGTGTGTGTGTGTGTGTGTGTGTGTGTGTGTGTGGTGTGTGTGTGCTGTGTGTGTGTGTGTGTGTGTGTGTGTGTGTGTGTGTGTGTGTGTGTGCGGTGCTCTGCCCAGCTCAGCACTGTGTGCTCGGTGTGTTTGTGTCTGTCCGACACCGGCATTTGTTTTCAAATGACCAGGAACAGTAATTTACACACATCTGGCTAACTCCATAGGTAACCTATATGCTGGTGTTCCCAAAATAAATTAGTTTAACTTAATCTCGATGTAGTGCTAAATGCTGTCGGACGTGCACCGGAACGAACGACACCATCATAATATCTTCTGAAAACAAATGCCAGTGACACACACACACACACACACACACACACACACACACACACACACACACACACACACACACACACACACACACACAGGCGACCCGACTTCTCCTTCATGCGCCTTCACCTCGTTTTCCCAGCATTCACTGGATTATCCGTAAATCGTAAACAAAACCAAAACGTTGATTTATCTATTTTCCCGTTTTGGTTTAAAAAACTGAATAACGTCGGTTTTTTGGTTTTCCGTTTTTCCGAAAAACCGAAAAACGACACCGGTTCTTTTTTAAATGTTAATATGTTTTGGATGCATATTGTTCTAGTATTTGTTCAGGCTGTTACATACAATTCGCCTCTGTTGCTACCTGCTGGTGAGTAAATATTAAAATCAGTTAAAATTGACAACCGGTCCGCGACTGTTTTTTTTAATGTATCTGCCGGTCCTTGGCACAATAAAGGTTGGGAACCCCTGCCGTAATGTATGGTATCGTAGCATATCGTATTGTAAGGTATCAAATCGTACCATATCATACTGTATCGTACCATATTGTACCGTACCGTACCCTATCGTGACGTATCCTATCATATTGTACCATATGATGTTGTAGCCAATGGTGTCTGACTGTATTGTTTCCTATCTTAGTGTATTGTACTCACCAACAGCGCCCACACCGGCGATGGAGCCGATGGTAATCCCGGCTATAGCGCCAGATGAAAGCCCTTCGGCTGGAGGAGCCTCAGTTTGTGTAGTCGTTCCTGCGGCTGTTGTTGTAGTTAGGCCCCCTGTGGTTGTTGGGCCCCCTGTGGTAGTTGGGCCCCCTGTGGTTGTTGGGCCCCCTGGGGTTGTTGGGCCCCCTGTGGTAGTTGTGGACGCAATGGTTGTCGTAGTTGGGGCTGGTGTGGTAGTTGTGGACGCAATGGTTGTCGTAGTTGGGGCTGGTGTGGTAGTTGTGGACGCAATGGTTGTCGTAGTTGGGGCTGGTGTGGTAGTTGGGATTGCTGTGGTAGTAGCTACAGTTGGCCCAACACACAGAGCGACTGTAAAAGCAAAACACAGAAACCGGTTCAAGATAGTGATGTTACGAACGATTCGATTCTTTTGAACGGCTCTTTGGTACGAACGAAGGGAACCGAGTCGTACTTGGTGAGAGCCGTTCTTTTTATCGTTGGTTCTCTGCCTGCCATAAATCCACTGGCCTTTACGTGAACAGTGAAAAAGCTTGATTTTGTTCCCCAAGCGTATTCCGCGAAGACCCGCCCCTACTCTGATTGGTTAGGTTTAGGCAGGAGTGCCTAAAGGGTCTTAACGGAATACGCATGAGAGAGAAGTTTTGTTTTATTTTTGTTGTATGTTATATAGTCAAAGGTTTTTGGATATTGAGGGATTTTAGGATTTGTGTCACTGAATAAATCATAAAATACTACAAACGGCCATAAAATGATCTGTTTCCTCCAGTTTTTAGGTATAAAAGTTTCTATAAGTTAGGGTTGGGATAAAGAGGGAAACACCTTTAACTAATAGACATCACCATTAAACCTCCTCAGTTGATTACCGACATTAAGACAATTATTTTTTGCCTTACAAATGTTCTGAAATGTTATAATTAAATATGCTAATGTGGCATTATGGTATGCTGGCGTTGGTCAATTCAAGAGAAATCTGCAGATGCAAAAGTTAGTGAAGCAAATTTGTGAAAATAAGATGTTATGGATCAGAAAACAATATCATTGTCTGTAGTGTCTCACAATCTCAACACAGACTCATAGTTCAGCTTTAAAGTCCTTTTATCATCGTCCATAACATGTTGAATGAATCCAGAAGTGTTGCTGTTTAAACAAAGCAAACAGTATTTATGGAGAAACTTAGTGCTCGTGAATGTGTGTGTAAAAAGTTTGTATAACGCAAAGTGCGCAATGTCAAAGATAAAGAATATGACTGACCCACCCTTTCAACAAACCCTATTAACTTTATGACCCTGAGGCTATGACCTCTATCAACGCTTTGTCTCCATTAGAAAGTTTCGACAGTTTTTGCAAATGGACCCAATTACACTCATATCAATATGTAGTGTCTCTAATTTAAAGAGTCCTCTCCTGTTGATGTTCAGGTGTATATCAGTATGTAGTGTCTCTACTTTAAAGAGTCCTCTCCTGCTGTTGTTCAGGTGTATATGAGTATGTAGTGTCTCTACTTTAAAGAGTCCTCTCCTGCTGATGTTCAGGTGTATATCAGTATGTAGTGTCTCTACTTTAAAGAGTCCTCTCCTGCTGATGTTCAGGTGTATATCAGTATGTAGTGTCTCTACTTTAAAGAGTCCTCTCCTGCTGATGTTCAGGTGTATATCAATATGTAGTGTCTCTACTTTAAAGAGTCCTCTCCTGCTGATGTTCAGGTGTATATCAGTATGTAGTGTCTCTACTTTAAAGAGTCCTCTCCTGCTGATGTTCAGGTGTATATCAGTATGTAGTGTCTCTACTTTAAAGAGTCCTCTCCTGCTGATGTTCAGGTGTATATCAGTATGTAGTGTCTCTACTTTAAAGAGTCCTCTCCTGCTGATGTTCAGGTGTATATCAGTATGTAGTGTCTCTACTTTAAAGAGTCCTCTCCTGCTGATGTTCAGGTGTATATCAGTATGAAGTGTCTCTACTTTAAAGAGTCCTCTCCTGCTGATGTTCAGGTGTATATCAGTATGTAGTGTCTCTAATTTAAAGAGTCCTCTTCTGCTGATGTTCAGGTGTATATCAGTATGTAGTGTCTCTACTTTAAAGAGTCCTCTCCTGCTGATGTTCAGGTGTATATCAGTATGTCGAGTCCTCTCCTGCTAGGCGATAGCCAATAGGATCGCGGGTGTTCCGTAGTGATGTCACTATGTTCCGGAAATGTGTGATTTTAGCGTTTGCAGACCGTGTACATGCTCATAAATCTTTAGAAAACACTGCAGGAAAGGGAAAACCCCAAAAAGAGATATAACGCAATGTTTCATTTTTTTTTTTTGTGGCAGTGAGACTTCTGCTAAACGCTCAGCTGAGGGAAGTCTCTTACACCCATAAAAAAAACTAAAATCTATTTCCTCCTTTACCATCTGGATAGTTCTCTGTCATAAACTGGGATGTGAAGTTAATGAATGACTAAAGCCCATCCACACATTTATTTGCCATTTCCTCCTCACTGCTTTGAGTTTCACATTTGGTTTTTACCACTTTTAAAGATATGAAATGACTTAAAACAATTAAAGGATTACTCGCTTTGAACCCCCTGCTGAGTTTTGTGTCTGTTTTGTTATTTAGATATCACAATGATCCTAATTTCACTCCTTAAATTACCAATTCTGTGTCATCAGAAGCCCTCAATGTAATATCCATGGTTTCAAAAAACAATTATCCCTTTCTTACAAGGCACTTTAAACCATATGTTGTTACTAATGCTTTGTAAGCCAGTTATACGTTTTAATAAGACGACTTTTGGGTTGCCAGGTTGTGGAAATCCCTTTGACTAGTTGGCCATTAACCTTCTATATTTGTTTATAAATCTGAATATAAATCCTTTTTACCCATTAAGTGCAGACTAAATTATTAAAATCCTTTAATTGGCACATTTTTATTGTCATTTAAACCTTGAATTACGAACATGTGTTAATGTTCAATCTTCATTTATAATTACCTGGCAACAAATCTGTTATGAATAATGACTTTCAAAAAAAAACGAGATGTGTTTTATATATAGTATTGTACAAAATGAAATAGTTTTTTACCTGAGCCCAGGAGGCAGAGAGTCAGAAGAGGGAGTTTCATTTTGTCAGATTTTTAAGAATAAATCTGTTTTAGAAGATGCTCTCTGGATTGTGATTTCTGTTGCTGGAAACACAAAGAAACAAATAGTTATTATCTGTGCAAACACACATGTAGTACGTACAGGCGCATCTCTTATCTAATCCTTTCTGCGTCGCGAACAGGAAATGTTAAATTAAATAAATTACACCCAGCTCTACTAAAGCTAAACTTGGTTATCATCCTTAACTCACCTTATCCACCTTTAAAGAGTTAAAAAGCCAATTTAACATCAAATATTCATCATTAAACTGTAAATATAAGAGGACAAATGTCAAAATAACACAAATTATACGAGTCAATAATCATTCAAGATTAAAAAAAATTACATTTGGTCATATTTGTTTATTTTATTTGACTATACATACTTGTTTGCCTGTCCTTGTTTGTCTACCCTCCCTCATACTGTAAAGCGTCTTTGAGTTGTGAAAAGCACTATATAAATAAAATGCATTATTATTATTATATTAGCTGCTTTACGATGATCCTTAAGTATTTAATACCATACATTTTTACTTTTCCTGACCAAAAAATAACACATTCAATCAAAAATAGAACAAAACAAGTATATAACTATCAAGCTGATACATTTCGAGGTCATATCACCAGAATATTGACCTGGATTGACAACGTTTTTCACTTCAAATGTTCTTACCGTGCAGGATAAATGTAGTATTGAGCAAAATAAGTTGTATTTTTTAAATATATTTGTTTATTTCTATCAAAAACTATTAATGTTCTTTAACAAATATTTTTAAAAAACGTAACGAGGAGAGCTGCAGTACTCACCTGAGCGGCTGTAGGTCACGACTTTCCTCTCTTCCCGTAAGACAGGGAGATATCGTGCTTTTATGACACCTTTATCATCTGTAGCCCTCCCATCTTTATGTGTGTGTGTGTGTGTGTGTGTGTGTGTGTGTGTGTGTGTGTGTGTGTGTGTGTGTGTGTGTGTGTGTGTGTGTGTGTGTGTGTGTGTGTGTGTGTGTGTGTGTGTGTGTGTGTGTGTGTGTGTGTGTGTGTGTGTGTGTGTGTGTGTGTGTGTGTGTGTGTGTGTGTGTGTTGTAATACATCATCCCTGCTCAGCTGAATGTACAAGGCATATATTGATTTAATAGGTTTTATTAATACTTACCACGGAGCTATATTTGTTTTTTACGGCTCTCACACTGCAGGAAGAACATCTCCCTGTAATGAATAGAAAGCATGGGCACTTCTTTACATATTCAACGGCATATCGTTAACTTTAACATGAAGAGAAATCTATCTAATCCGTTCTGGGTCACAAACAGGAAATGTTAAATTAAGTAAATGAAACCTAGGTTTACTAAAACTACACCTGGTAATCATCCTAAACTCACTTTATGCACCTTTTAACTTAATATAGAGTTCAAAAGCCAATTGTAGATCAAATATTCTTCATTAAAGAGTAAATATCAGAGAACAAATGTCAAATTAACACATTATACGAGTGAATAATCATTAAACATGTCAGAAAATGTCAAATGTGTTTATATTAGTTGCTGTTTAATGGTAATTTACTATTTACCTCCATACTTTTTTTAACTTTTCCTCAAACAAAAGACACATTCATTCAAAAATGTAACAAAAAAAAGACTGAAACTCTCAAGCTGATATATTTTGTGGTCATTATTGAGAATTATCACAAGAGTAATTGCACTAAAGGAAAATTAGTGTTTGTCACCTGCCCCAAATCGATTTGTGTTTCCGCGCCTCTCGTGCAACTTATAATTTGTAACATGTCTTTGCTTTATGCTAACCAAATTAGAATAAATGGAAATGTGTGATCTCTGTTTCCATCTTTTTTCCCCACAACTTCCAAAACAACCAGATCTAACGTCGCCACGGCGTCAGAGAATCACTTACAGAGTGAATTCCTCTCCTCCTGAAGTCTTTTGAAGCTGGTCCTTGAGTTAGCGGTATGCTAGCTTAACTAGCCGACTAGCATCGTTAGCTGGCTCATCAAAGATTGATCCAATGGGAAGCAGACCGAGGTGACGGTCTGATATCCTTCAGTTTTTCTCCGCTTGATGAGCTGCACGGTTACTAAAAACACACCGTCACCACCACAGCATTTCATTCACATGGATACGCTGGGAAAGAGTGCCAGTTTTTCCTACTCACTGATCTGCAACAAAAACAAAAACAACCCCCCTGGGAGGCCAGTATTCAAGACACTGTTGACATTAAAGGTCTCCTATCGTGCTATTTTAGGCATACATTATGGGTCTCAGATATATACAAATATAAAAACATGTCTATGAAGTACATTTTAGAAATCCCTCATATCCCTCTATTCCAGGCCTGTTTTCGGGGAGTGGGAGCTGATGCCATATCATGTTCCAAACCACATCAAGGATTCTCTCTGAAACAGTCTGGAGCTCAAAGGCTTTCTCTCTTGCCGGTTATACCACAAGGTGAGTTCCTTTTTATTTCCTGCTTCTTCACACACATGCTCTCCAGTACAGGTTAGCTCTGAGTGTTAGCGATGCTAATGTAAACACCGACCATATTACGTCCAAAACAGTCGTGCATTGTTTCTGATAGCAACGTTTCTGATTGGGCCGTGGGTCCACATTTCAGATATTACGTCATATCGGACGCAAATCTGGATCAGCTCCGTTGTTCCCCCGTTTTTAGAGATTTGGGTACGGAGGAAAAGAGAGAGGGTTTTATTTTCGGACACTTTGTGAGTTCCCTGACACACCGGGCACACTTGTTGATGTATAACAGACATCAACAAGTGCATTTTGCATGATAGGTCCCCTTTAAAGGTGCCCTATTAGGCTTTTTTGCGGTTGTCCCTTTCCTGATGCGTGTTAAAGAGGTGTTTGTGCATATAAATGTGTGCAACATGTCACAGTAGAGACACTCAATACTAATATGAACCTGAAAATGAGTAGAATAGGGCCCCTTTAATATGTTAACTCTATTTGTAAAACAGTCTGCAGTTTTACAATTGAAGTCATCAATAGCAAAAGCCTGGAAAATGTGGGAGGGTCATGCAGATATAAACTAACATTGTTCAATTCTGATAAGAGTTATCTTCACGGTTCATATTGCAAAAGAATAAATGATGGAGGATATTTGAAATGCCGCTTAAAGGGAGGTAATGTGTTCAGGCACGGTAGAGAGTCTTAAGCTAAGAAAAGTGCACATGTGAGGGCGTAGCTGGAAAGGAGAGTGACATCAATAGGCTGTAAAGTGTAGGTGGAAGATGTCTACATATTGACACAAGGAACATTTGACCTTGGGAACAACGAGACATATAAAGAGGATACGAGGTGGGCAGCAGTTCTGTGTGTTTTTAAGATATTTTGTTGCTAATAATTATTATCTTACTTACTTACCTTGGTACCTACACCTACTTACTTAGTTTCTTACTTACTTAAGGCCCTGTCACACTGTCCCGAAATTGACACCCGATGGACACACGAATATGGAATTGTGAATTTCGCATGAAGATGGCCCCGAACCACACACGAAGGCAACATTTACATTACATTTAAGACATACAACTGCAATGAAAGTACCAAAAACAATTATGTTACAGTACTATGATGTACTGATATCTTCAGACTTTGTTCTTTACTTTATCCGTCGTTATATGTAGAAAATATTACGTTTTCTCCGTAGGCCTAATGTTGTTTCCATAACAACAACAACTTCCTGTCAACTGTCCTTCAAAATAATATATTATATCCTTTTTAGTTTCACAGAACACAAATTGGGTTATTTACATAATATATTTACATGATTTTGTTGTGCAATAAAAAACCCGATGGACACACGATAAAGGAAATGTTCAAATTCGGCTGTGATCGTAGCGACATCGGGCCATTCGTGAGGGCATCTTAAGCCATCGTATGACCACCGGTGGAGTTTCTCAGGCTCCGGCAGCAACTTCGTGAGCGGTGGCAAAATCTTTGGCATGCCAAAAAATTGCCGAAGGACCTTGAGAAGGTTCATTTTCGTGTTGAATTCGTGTGTCAATTGTGCCCTTCGTAAGGCCATCGTGAGGGCATCTTGTTATCATCGGTGCCATCGGGCATTCGCCCCGATCAGAGTGAGGGCGAATGCACCGATGATAACACGAAGATGACACGATTTGACAAGATGCCCTCACGAGTACCTTACGAAGTTGCCGCTCACGAAGTTGCTGCCGGAGCCTGAGAAACTCCACCGGCGGTCATACGATGGCTTAAGATGCCCTCACGAATGGCCCGATGTTGCTACGATCACAGCCGAATTTGAACATTTCCTTTATCGTGTGTCCATCGGGTGTCAATTTCGGGACAGTGTGACAGGGGCCTTTACTTATTTACAGCTATTTACTTAATAAGCATCTAATGAGGCCGAATGACAGATTCAAACCCTCGCTCTGCAGAGGAGGAGCTGGCAGGATGCAGATATGAAAACACGGTGAAATAGATGCAGGAGTTGGGAGGGTTGCATGTAGTCTGTACATTAACATATAGGAACAGCTGCCTTTCATAAAGCAGATTCAGGCAGCAGGTTTATAGATTCGCCCTTAAAGTATTATCCTACGGAACAGCTGACAGAGAAGAGAGAGCATCCGATCCTTTACAACAAACACTAGATGCTCTTTTTAGGTTTTAACTAACACTGTAATCGTAGGAACCTCCAAATGGCTCTTTGTAACATCATGCAATCATTATCAAACATATCATATATATTATTCTGAAATGGACCAATCTGCACAACGACTACTTTTACTGTCGCTACTTTCACTATATTTTGATGAGAATACTTTTCTACTTTCACTTGAGGAACATTTTGAATGCAGGACTTTTACTGTAATACAGAGTATTCATACCTACTTTCTAAGATTATATTACTTTCATACTTACTTACTTACTTACTTACCAACTATAGTTGGTAGGTAGGTAAGTAAGTAAGTAAGTAAGTAAGTAAGTAAGTAAGTAAGTAAGTAAGTAAGTAAGTAAGTAAGTAAGTAAGTAAGTAAGTAAGTAAGTAAGTAAGTAAGTAAGTAAGTAAGTAAGTAAGTAAGTATGAATCTAGCCAGGTAGGTAGTTGGTAGGTAGTATGTAAGTAAGTAATATAATCTTAGAAAGTAGGTAGTAAGTAAATAGCTGTAAGTAAGTAAGTATGAAAGTAGGCAGGTGAGTAAGTAAGTACGTATGAAAGTAGGCAGGTGAGTAAGTGAGTAAGTAAGTAAGTAGGAAAGTAGGCAGGTGAGTAAGTAAGTAAGTAGGAAAGTAGGTACGTATGAATCTAGCCAGGTATACCTACCTGGTTAGATTCATACTTAACTACTTTCCTTCTTACTTACTTACTCACCTGCCTACCTACTTTTTTACTTACTTAACTAATTTCTAGGATCGATTCTCTTACATAATCCAACTGCCCCCCCCCCCCACCATTAAACAACACAAATGCCTGGAGAAAATACAAATAAAAGTACATGTTTTTAAACAACAGTTTTAAAAGGATTCAGTTGTCTATTCAGTTTTGTTCCAGAGAATAAAACAAAAATACCAAAAAATGTTCACAAAAGATTTGGATTTTCTTTCAATCCAAGTTTGAAAAACCACAGAATGAATGGTCTGTTATGATTGTATTGGTTTTAAATCAGTGAGTCAGTCAGAAATGGATTGAGGAGCCAAACCATCAAGTGCTTCCGAGACTAGTTTAAGTTTTGAATTGTTTGGTTTAAGTACCGGAGTAATACTGTGTTTGACTTGATCTGAAGCTTATTTCGATTTTTTAATTTCCCGCCAAATAATACACACTTTCACCCTGAGACAAATGCACTTTCTTTCTTCAATCATGCTGACAAATGAATCTTTGTACCTTTCAAATGATAAAATCATTTCCTGGTAGGTTCGTTCTAATACAGTGGTGTTTACAATCTTTTTATTGGTATACATATAACCCCGATGAGGAAGAGATATGTTTATTCTGTGTGTTATCAGAATATAAAATGATAAGCTGCTGTATCTATACTCACCAAGCAGAAGCATGTTTGAAGTAAAAAAAAAAAGCAAATGTCTAAGCAGTGACCCCTGTGGGACCCCTGAAAAAGTACTTTTAGCTGATTTAGAGCGACCAAAACATGTTCCTTAAAGACTGTTAAAATAATAGGGACTGCCTTTTTGATGTTTGTGTTATACATATGTTTTTTTGAAAGAAAATTGTTATACTACCATTCTCAATACCGTTCAGAGATGATAAAGACAAAGACTGATGGGACAATTTGTACTTTGCATAACCAAATGTTTCTGCCAACATGAACAAGAGAGCAGTTTACTGGCTACTGTTATTTTTATTAGTGGGTGTATTTTAATGGCCCTTCTGATTGGCACATCGTCAGTGTATGACATATCACACTGAAGGTTTTATAGGTTTATTTTGGTTCTTTTATGGTTTAACACCTTGGTCTAGAGCCCAGAATTATTAATATTATTAATGATTGAGTGTCCTTGCATCTTCTTGAGTGTCCTTTCATCTTAATGTGTACGTTTGTGTATACCTCGGGACTGTGGGAAACAGTATTTCGACCTTTCTGTGTGTACAAACATATTTTGAGATTGACAATAAAGTTGACTTTGAATCCTCAGAAATGGATGGACCCCAAGAAAAGTCCCAGCTAATTGAGACTTTATTTAGATCAGGAATCATACAATGTTTTATTTTTGTTGTTTTAGTAAGTGTGTAATGGGAACATTTGGGTAAAAATGGTTATCATTGCCCTTCTGTGGTGGACAGTACTAGGTCCACCAACAGAAAATGGCTGGACCCCATTAACATTTCCAGTAAATAGACTCCACCAAAATCTGACAGCTAAGAGGGACTTCATTTAATTTCAAACCTTTATTTATCCAGATAAATCCCATTGAGATCATTGAACTCTTTTACAAGGGAGACCTGCTCACGTAGGTTCCACATGAAACATAAAAATATTAACAGAACAACAAAAGGACATCTTACATCATCATCACAGGGATTACAATTTACATAACTATCCACATGTACAGGTACCAACAGCTTCCGATTGAGTAGCATCCAACCGAGCTTTAAAAACATTTAGTGGCACCAGATTAATCAGTTTCCATTTCAGTTGCAGACTATTCCAAGACAGTGGCGCTGCACATCTAAAAGCTGTCTTCCCTAAGACAGTCCTAGCAGTTGGCACATTTAATAAAACTACAGCATGCGATCTCAGGCAGTAGCCACTTACAATTCGCCGTGAGATCAGGGAGCAGATATAGGATGGAAGTTTCCCTAACATGGCTTTGTAAATAAAAATGTACCAGTGACTGAGCCTCCGTACAGTTAGTGAAAGCAAACCAGCCCTTGCATACAGGGTACAGTGATGGGTTACTGCTTTAAGGCCCTGACACACCAGGCCGATTTCGGCTGTTTTCGTAAGTCGGGAGACGAAGCGTGTCCTGTCGCCCAAACTCAATTTGGTGTGTCCCGCACCATCGACAGTGACACGCCTTATTTGGACTGCCTGTCCCGATGCATGGCCGATTCAACATGCTGAATCGGCCATGCATCGGGTCTGGCAGTCGGACCAAACAATCACTCTGATTGGCTGTTCAGCTAGCGAATCAGTGCATGAGAAGCGAAACGGAAGTGAGGGACGTAAACAAACGATTTAAGAAGGCACACACAGACTGATATTCATTTTCATCTCATCATGGCGATCTGGAATGACGCAAACGAAGACCTGCTCATCACATTGATCCAGGAGAGGCCAGCTCTGTACGACATCACAGAGAAAAGGTACTCGAACCGAGTAGTGAAAACCGGACTCTGGCGAGAGATTGAAACGCAACTTGGTTTCTCGGGTAAGATTATCTTTTTCATCAATTGAGCTCTTTAGCAGATATTGTTGGCTTTTTATTGTTTGCCAGCGTACAGTGACGTTAACGTGAAATGTAATTTGTTATTTCAACCTTGTGTTTTGTTGTTATCTTGTTGCTAGCTGTTGCTAGCTGTGCAGTTTGGCACTGCATATAGATATGAATTGGACATGCTAACTAGCCACAATGCTTACATCGTTTATTTGTGTGCTTCAGAGAAAGAGCTGAGGAAGAAGTGGATTCTCTGCGAACCCAGTGCACCCGGTACAGGAGACTTGCCCCTTCGGGTAGCTGTGGAGCACCAAAGACGGGCAGACAGCAGTGGATCATAACCAGGCTGCAGTTTGCACACGCTATTTGTTGTTGTTTATATCACGCAGTCTGTTCTTCTTCTCTGTCTTCCGGTTGTTGCCTATTTTTAATGACGAATACACACTACCGCCGCCTGCTGGTAAGGAGAGTTATTGCCACTCACGCACTGAAGTCTTTGCGGTGTGTTCCCGTGCGACACATGGCCAAGACGCAGGAGAACACCGCGACGCAACAGCCGACGTCGGCGTCTGCGAGTCCTGTGGTGACTGCTTGGTGTGTCAGGGCCTTTACAGTTTGTCACAAATCTTAGCGTTAAGGCCCTGACACACCAAGCAGTCACCACAGGACTCGCAGACGCCGACGTCGGCTGTTGCGTCGCGGTGTTCTCCTGCGTCTTGGCCATGTGTCGCACGGGAACACACCGCAAAACCAAGGATTGTCTCGTCCCTTCACTCTAAAAGTACGCAGAGGTGCATGTCTATCTATAATTTCCATAAAACCAAGATAAAAATAAGACCATGCAGTTTCTACATCAGCACACAGATCGATTTTACCCCAATCAAACCCAAACAGATCATGCACAAAACCCTGCTCCACAAAATGTTTTTTGTCTCTCTTACTGATAATGCGAGGTTTAACTTTTAGGACCTTAGTGTCCCTAATTGTGGCTACAACACAGTGATCACTCAGATCATTCGCAAATACTCCCACAGATGAGTATTTTTGGGGAACATTAGTTAAAATTAGATCAATTAGGGAGGATTTATTTGGGGACTTAATGTTAGGGCGAGTAGGACTGTCAACAATCTGAGTGACATTCAAAGAGATACAAAGGTTTTTTAAATCCTCTGACACTGCAGTTAACCAGTCCCAGTTAAAATCACCAAGCAGTACTATTTCCTTGTAGTCTAGTTGAGATAAAAGTTTTGCCAAAGAAGATAAAGAGTCCTTGACAGCTGAGGGGGGTCTGTAGCAGCCCACCACCATGACCTGTTGCCCCTTTGCTACTTCAATATTTAAAGCTAACAATTCTAGTTGTTTACTAATAGATTTGGAAACCATCTTGGTTACACAAAACTTATTTTTCACATAAATGGCAACGCCACCACCTTTTTTAGTACGGTCGGTACGATATACACTATAACCATTTAAGTGTCAGAGGCCAAAATAGATTTATCTAGCCATGTTTCTGATAAGACAATGACATCAGCATCAGTCGAGCTCCCCCAAATGCGGACAAAATCTAACTTAGGTAACAGACTGCGCACATTTAAGTGAATGAATCCCAACCCAGATCTAGAATTAAAATCAGCAGGAGTAGCGATCTGACTACTACTGCTGCTGCTGGGCGGTCCAGGGTTTAGTTGTACATTCCCTGACAGCAATAATAACAAAAAAACCAAGCACTTTTTCCTCTTAACCGATATACATACATTGTCATCTGCTTTAAAGTCACCAGTAAACTCTGCGAAAGTGAGATTAGAGCTCAAGAAGCAGTGCTGAAGAACCATCATAGCAGGCAAGTGAGCAAGACAAACATTTGTCGAACTGAATGTCTGTGACAAGGAAACCAGTAATTGTCTGTGTAACACATCCGAACCTCTACAGGGGATGTCCACTGCGGGCGGTAGAACAGACCTGAATCCAGTCGACTTCTCAGGATAACGAGAGAACTTCTCATTGTCCAAAATAGCTAACAGGCATAGCAGAATCACGATATGGGCCATTTTCCCAGACCAGACTTACTCACTGTGGGTGTTTCTCAATGTCGAGGAAGGACGCTCCAGAGCCACTATTTCAAGGATGCTACGTCATCGAGTCCCGCCGAAGGGCTGTTCCAATGTCCAGGATGCTTGGAATTCTACAGAGGCCGGCGTCGTTGGTAGCGGCAAATTTCGAGGCTGCACATGTGTATCCTCCGCGGTCTTAAAATCCCCACAATGCTTTGCGCACGGACCAATTTCGCTCCATTTAAGACGGGGCCTCGCATATGACACACACCTGCACACCTGTCAGCCTGTTCTTAGCCACCATTCTTAGTTTTCCGAGGCTAGGAAGGATTCTTGCCTCGCTTCTGAAGGACCTGACTCAGAGGGACATATCCTACCAAGGAAGCGCCCTCGACATTGAGAAACACCCATAGACTTTTAAAGGATAACTCGTGGTTATGACGAGGCATTAGGTTATATTTTGGCAAAATGTACAACAACAATCAAAAATAGCATGACGTTAAGCCAATCTGAACTTTGGCTCACGTGGGTGTAAAGTTGGGTACGTGACTCCATGTTGCTTAACTCTTAAAATATTCTGGATTTTACTTCTTAAATACTTTGCTTCTAAGAGACACAACATTTACATCTTTAAAATAGCAGTATGCCTTCTTTTGAACTGTAATCAACCACGGTTTGACAGAATGACTGATAAGCTTTGATGTGGCATCAACACACCCTGAAACAATAAACTATCAAATGTGTGGCCGGCTCTGTGATGGCATTGGATTCGTTTTTGGAGGAAGTGAAACTTAACCATACAGTAGGTGGTTCTAGCAATAAGGAAACTTAAGGAATATTCAAAGTGGCACATCTTATCTGAAGTATTCTATCCAGTTGTTGTTATCTGTGTCACAGATAACAACAGGAACTGAGGACATTTTTACAGGAGCTTCCCAATTAACGTAGAGATCTGCGATTTTATACGTAAGACTTTGATACCGACTTTCTGAAAGCTAAAGTCGTCACAACGTTAATGTGTTGCAGGCCATTGTAAAAGTTGGCCAATTCTAGCTCATAGTGGCACAATTACGTTGTTAGGAATTCAGCTTCATTTGAGTTTACAGTTTAATTAGTGGTGTCACATTACTTTATAAGAGATGAGTATGACGTCAGAGTTTTGGACTCTCAGGAAATTGTAACTGACGTTTCCTGGCATTTTGGCCTAAAATGAACGACAAGATTAATTTATGAAATGGTAAAATAAAGTACACTTTAATGCATTCTTGGAATCCTGAAATAGATCAGTTCTTAAAGGTAGGGTAGGTAAGAATGGAGAAACCAGCTCGAGTGCGCGAGAGTTTGAAAGTACGCAGCCGAAAAAAATCTGCTACTTCCTTCAGACTTCCTGACAGAGCCCCTCCTCCAACACACACGAACGCGCACATGACCAATGAGGGCACGAGATAAGTTTGTGCCCAGATGGAAGGCTGACAGGCAGGTAGGCCATCCAGTTACTTTAGCCGGCTCAGATGATTGGTCGTGCTTTTTACAGCGCCACGGCTTCCACAGATACAATTTTTTAATGTATTCATTGCTATCGGGATGTTGAGAGCATTCCATGGAATATAACAAGTGTTTCTGAAGTGAATTACATACCCCACCTTTAAGTGTTGAATTAAATCAACTTCATGTATCACCTTCCATATAAACATGCTACCTTTATTTCTTCACATGACAAACTGTAGATAAAATCCTGATCCTCTAAAAAAGTTATGAATAAAATGTTGAAAAATACAACAGAACCGAGAATAATGTTAAAACTGATGATTACATGTTACTTGTAAGACACTTTGATCTAAAGCAACTTACATACTCAATACTGTGGGCAATCCCCACAGGAGCAATTTGGAGTGAAGTGTCTCAGGGACATGCTGACTGCAGTGGGACTCGAACTTGCTCTCCCCTGATCCAAAGTCCAGCACACAAACCACTGAGCCACAGCCAACTTTTCATGTCTTTTCAACAATTCCAACAGTGTCAAACTAAAACATAATAAAGTCTAAAAATACTCCATGTACATATCAGTACAAGTCCTGAATCCAAAATGTTACTTTACAGAAGTGTTATTTTAGCAAAAGTAGGTAAGGCTTTTTATCACAGTACTTCATTATTATATAACATGATATGATTTAGTTTTTATGACAAACACATACTTTTCAAAGCATTTTAATGTGGTATTTGTCAAAGTTGAACCAATTGTATGTTCTCTTTAAATACTTGGAAGATTAGTAGTACTATTCTGCATCATATCATATAAGCATATTCTGTGTTTTTATATGGAATCAGAACCAGGTTTATTGCCAAGTAGGTCGGGGGACACCTTACTTCTTCCTTCTCTCTGTCTGTACCTGTGTTCTCTCATGTTCCGAATAACCCAGCTTCCACCAAATTTATTTTTGGTGTCTATCTACGCCGGGATCCTGAGTCGTGGCTGATCCTGTTGCTGCGGTCCTGTGTCCTGGATCCTGCATCCTGAGTCCTGGATCCTGAGTCCTGGATCCTGAGTCCTGGATCCTGAGTCCTGGACTTCGAGTCGTGGCTGAACCTGTCTCTGTGGTCCTGCCTGACTCTAATCATACTACTTCACTGATGGCTCCCACAGGATTGTTGACATCCTCGTGGATTCATCTTCTTCTTACAGACACATGCATTTCCTAATATTTGGACTACCTATGTTGCAAATGTATTATCTTTTCAATTTACACACGGCATCTATTGCACGTCTGTCCGTCCTGGGAGAGGGATCCCTCCTCTGTTGCTCTCCCTGAGGTTTCTCCCATGTTCCCTTTAAACTGTGGGTTTTCTCTGGAAGTGTTTCCTTGTACGATGTGAGGGTCTAAGGACAGAGGGTCTAAGGACAGAGGGTCTAAGGACAGAGGGTCTAATGACAGAGGGTCTAAGGACAGAGGGTATAAGGACAGAGGGTCTAAGGACAGAGGGTGTCGTATTGTCATACTGATATTCTGTACAAACTGTGAAGTCCACTGAGACAAATGTAACATTTGTGATATTGGGCTATAAATAAACATTGATTGATTAATTGATTGATTGATAGGTTAACACATAGGAGGAATTTGTCTTGGTGTTTTTGGTGCATCCATAAAAATAAAACACTGATAACAAACGATTTGAAGAAGCCTATCAAATCAAGTTTTATTTATATAGCACATTTAAAAACGATTTTTGGTGGAGCCAAAGTGCTGTTCATGTAATAAAAGCACACTGCAATAACACAAGACAAAACATTGAAAAGACAAGAATTTCCAACAGAAATATAAAGACAAAACATAGAGAAATGTCAGGTGTCATGCTCAGCTCTGACTAGAAGGCCATAGAGAAGAAGTGTGTCTTCAGTGAAGCCTATAATAACATTACAAATATAACAATATGTACATTGAATATTGTTGAAGTATAGGCATACCCGTAGGAATAAAATGTGCAGTTACAATGTGCAATGCGCAGAAGAGGGTCGTGCAGGCTTGACAGTTTTAATCAGAATCAAGTTTATTGCCAGGTACGTTTACACATAAGAGGAATTTTCTTTGGTAGCTGATGGTGCGAACATAAACAATCTAAAAAAATAAGTTGCAAAGAAAGATATGAGGATAAGAATACGGTTTTTTAAGAAACAATTTGTATTAAAAAAGGATGCTAGACAAGTATTTACACAAGACTCTTATTGCACTATTTCCCTTTTTTTATACTTTTCTTTTTGTATTTACTTGCACTATTTTTTCTGTTTTATTGTGTTGCTCTGTTGGAGCACCATGTGACCTAAGAATTTCATAAAAGCCTTGAACCTTGAAGATTTAAAAGTAAATATACAAATGAAGCTCAGCGCAAGTTCAACCAGGAAGACCGTCTTTACTCATTAATTTACTATTTCCATGTTACTACTCTCTCTCCTCTCAATAAGTGATCGGGGGCGTCACTCCCCAGCTTAACCAATCACTTCGCTCTATTCTCACAAGCCTATCATAGCGCTCCGCTAAACCTTTTAAATCTGCTCTCCCCTCTGACAGCTGTCATTTCAGGTGACACAACGCAATCCTCCTTCACCCCTTTTCCCCTCCTGTCCCTCTGAATCCAGGGTCAAGCTAAGCCCCTCCCCTTCAGACCAACCCCAACCATCCATTCACCACCACCAGGGTCAAGCTAAGCCCCTCCCCTTCAGACCGAACCCAACCATCCATTCAACACCACCAGGGTCAAGCTAAGCCCCTCCCCTTCAGACCGAACCCAACTAACCATTCACTACCACCAGGGTCAAGCTAAGCCCCTCCCCTTCAGACCGAACCCAACCATCCATTCAACACCACCAGGGTGAAGCTAAGCCACTCCCCTTCAGACCGACCCCAACTATCCATTCACCACCACCAGGGTCAAGCTAAGCCCCTCCCCTTCAGACCGACCCCAACTATCCATTCACCACCACCAGGGTCAAGCTAAGCCCCTCCCCTTCAGACCGACCCCAACTATCCATTCACCACCACCAGGGTCAAGCTAAGCCCCTCCCCTTCAGACCGAACCCAACTATCCATTCACCACCACCAGTGTAAGCTAAGCCCCTCCCCTTCAGACCGACCCCAACCATCCATTCACCACCACCAGGGTCAAGCTAAGCCCCTCCCCTTCAGACCGACCCCAATCATCCATTCACCACTACCAGGGTCAAGCTAAGCCCCTCCCCGTACCTGACCCCCCTTTATATGAATAGAACAATAATGTCATTGTTAGCTAATGAATGTTTCCATGCTGAACAACGGCAACATGACAACGTTTCCATTGGTCCCTCTTCTTTAGAGAAGACCAGGAAATGATGGATAC
>NW_022991141.1:0-37089 GCF_902827175.1 Gymnodraco acuticeps
CCCATTTCCGGTGAGGGTTTGCCTCCGCCAGGGCTGCGCTTTGTCACCAATCCTGTTTGTAATATACATGGATCGGATTTCGAGGCGTAGTCATGGGGGAGGGGGTCTGCAGTTCGGTGGACTAAGGATTGCACCACTGCTTTTTGAAGATGATGTGGTTCTAATGGCTTCATCGGTCTGCGACCTTCAGCACTCACTGGATCGGTTCGCAACCGAGTGTGAAGCGGCTGGGATGAGGATCAGCACCTCCAAATCTGAGGCCATGGTTCTCAGCAGGATACCGATGGACTGTCCACTCCAAGTAGGGAATGAGTCCTTACCCCAAGTGAAGGAGTTCAAGTATCTCGGGGTCTTGTTCTCGAGTGAGGGAACAATGGAGCGTGAGATGGGCCGGAGAATCGGAGCAGCGGGAGCGGTACTGCAGTCGCTTTACCGCACCGTTGTGACGAAAAGGGAGCTGAGCCAGAAGGCAAAGCTCTCTGTCTTCCGGGCCATTTTCGTTCCTACCCTCACCTATGGTCATGAAGGATGGGTCATGACCGAAAGAACGAGATCGCGGATACAAGCGGCCGAGATGGGTTTTCTCCGCAGGGTGGCTGGTGTCTCCCTTAGGGATAAGGTGAGAAGTTCGGTCATCAGGGAGGGACTCGGAGTTGAGCCGCTCCTCCTTCGCGTCGAAAGGAGCCAGTTGAGGTGGTTCGGGCACCTAGTTAGGATGCCACCTGGGCGCCTCCCTAGGGAGGTGTTCCAGGCACGTCCAGCTGGGAAGAGACCAAGGGGTAGACCTAGGACCAGGTGGAGGGATTATATCTCTTCGCTGGCCTGGGAGCGCCTTGGGATCCCCCAGTCAGAGCTGGTTGATGTCGCCAGGGAAAAGAAAGTTTGGGGCTCTCTGCTGGAACTGCTACCCCCGCGACCCGACCACGGATAAGCGGGAGAAGATGGATGGATGGATGGATGGATGGATGGATATATATATATATATATATATATATATATATATCTCTGTTTGTTTAAGGTGTCCAGGTGATGCAGACAGGCTGGACCAGAGAGTGAGAGACAGAACTGGACTCCTCACAGCAGTGAACTTCAGCACAGGTACAAAGACTATTTTTTCATACTGTACAAAGAATCAAGAAAGATATTGGTTTAAATGAATGAAGTATTGACTTGAATACACTGATATACATTCCATTAAACAATACTAAATACTAGATCACCTACACATCAGTTAAGTTGAGGGTTTTTTCCATGCAAAAAGTTACATTTAGATGTTAACAAGCAATATGACTTTGTCAGCTTTCTAATTTAATGTATTGAAGGCAAAGATTTTTAACACATAGTGAGAACTGCTACTATTTATTTCTCAATATTGTCTGTAAAAAACGTGGTAAAAGTTATTCTTTCAGTGAGACAACAGAGCAAGCTTCTACAGTTGCACTACGTTTTGATAACAGTTAAATATTATTTTGATAACATATATTTCAATGTTGATGAACTTCATACTGTTCATTCATAATCTGATTGTCTTTGTAGCTCATTGTTGAAATAAAAAAAAAACATTACAATTACAAAATAATTATATCTACAGCCCCTAAACACACAAACACACTTGTTCTACAATAATATGTTTTATGTTTCCTGTCATTTTTGTTAGGAAAGGACATGCCTGAAAGACAGGACATTTTCTCCTTCTCTGAGGGTCAAGAAGAACATCCAAGAGGAACATTAAAAGCTGATGTTATGAGATTTTAAGACCAGTACAGGACATTCACTAAGAAACTACTTTTATTGTAAAAACAGTCAGCTGATCGAATGCAGCTATTTCCACATCTACACTCCATCAGCTGATTATTTATATTTGCCTCACTTTATGTACCTTGTTTTGCAACGTCACAAATAAATGGGGCCAATCTTCAGTCAGATGTGAATGTGTAATCTAACATTTTCAGTAAGAATAATGGACGAAAGGAGTGCAAATACAAATACAATTTATTGAAATGTGAACCAAAAGTTAATCAAATGTTTTAAATAAAAAGCACATATGGACAGAAGGTGTAAACCTATTAAATGTATTAAACACATTTAGTCAAATAAAGTGACCGACTAGGCCTGTGCAGTTGGTATCAGCTTTGCCCAGCATGGGCTCCTTCATCAGCCCTGGTCCTCCTCGCAGAGGAAAGACCCTCAGTCCTCTCCAAACCAACAGACAGGACGTCCATCACACGGAGGTTTCTCCCTGAAGTCTCTGCAGCTCTCTGGACACCATGCTGTCTCAATCCGTCCACACTGAATATGAGATTGGGAAAATGAAAATAATAAATGCTTTAGACAATAAGAAACATAAAGTTAACTGTTGAGTTGCTCAGTTTTTTTAGATTGTCAATACTATTACTGTATAAGTAATATCTCAGGTTAAGAGGCACATTCAAATAAAGATTGGTCTTTAAATACATTTTGTCTTTTGAATTGTTTGTCTAAAGTCAAGGACCTAGAACTGGTACTTAGTTTTAATGATACAGTCTGGTTATTATGCTGTTTGGAGGAGGCCTCACAGGTAAGAGCGCTAACTACTGTAGCTACCATCACATGTACCTTAGCTTGACTTAAATGTATTAAACGTATAGTTAAGTTATATCAAAATATAAATAACTAATGTCATGCAAACATATTAATATTTGCTTGATTCCAGTGTTGAATTTAGCACAATTGCATACAAACGTTAAGGGGTTTTAAGATTCTGAAGTATTATGCTAAAAGCTCAATAACTTAGATTATTATTTATAGTTTTGCTGAATAGTTTCATGTCCGCTTACCTTAGAAATGTAAAATGCGACGGCAGCGTGCAGATGGGGAGCATGTTAGCTTAGCTTGGTAGCTTCAGCTAGCTCTGGAACTTCCAGCTCGGTGGCAGCAGGTCCCGCCTCGGCTCCGCCTCTTTGCCCTTATTTGGAGAAGGCGGGAGTTGAACTCTGGCGTCACTGTCGAGCCGTTAGTGGCCGACTCCGCCTACTAAGGGCTTCACGGCAACTCTGCAGAATCCTATGGGTGACGTCACGGACCCTACGTCCATTTATATATACAGTCTATGGTTCACACCTGCCTTGTATAGTCCGGTTTAATCGAACCCTGGTGCGTTTAGCCGCTTGGTGCGGTTCATTTGGGTCGGTGTGAACACAATCCGAGACCTCTGAAGTGAACTAAACAACCGGACTCTGGTCCGCTAAAATAGGTGGTCTCGGAGCGCTTGCGAACTCTGGAGCGGTCATTGCTGGTGTGAACGCAGTCCGCACCAAAACATAGGAAGCGTAGTATTTACGTGTCACAAGAACGCGGATATCTTCAAAATCTTTAGCGAGAGAGTCTTTCAAGACATCGGCGGTTGTTTAGTTAAAGAGTGAAGCAGAATGAAGTGTTGAACAGTCGTGTAAAGTAAAAATTCTCCGTCAGCTACATAAAAGTAAGAACACCTGTCTTCGGTGAAACGCCCCTCCTTACTGCAGAACGTCTTATTTTGTTTTTTAACGGACATTGTCCGATTATATACAGTGCTTGAATTGGAATGAAAAAGGTGCCAGTACTCTAAAATCAGCAACTTTTTCAAGTCAATTTTATATATACAGCCCACAAACAAGAATTTGGCTACTATAATGCTGGTGGGTTTGTCTCTTTACTACTGTATATTTTAGAAAGGTTCACTGTACTTAACATTTTTTATGATAGGCAGCGGATATGGCTAAAGCTCAGTAAGGTCAATATTAACTGAAAATATAGCAATCAAAGTCTAGATCTTCTGCTGAAGACACATGAAGCAGAGACCTTTCAGGTGAGAGCCCCTCTGGTGGTGTTCAACATTAATGACAAGGAAACAAAGCTCTGGTCAGAAGCATTTTTTATAAAAAGCTTTAACAAAATTAAGTATTTCTGTACATTTTGAATGCAATCTAACTTTCCAACTCAGAAAACGAAAAACGAAAAAGTGCCAAAAGTCTTCTCACATGGCTGAGCTGCTTTGCAATATACTTCACCACTGAAGAATACAAATATGTATAAAGTAAACTATGATGCAATCTAACTTTCCAACTCAGAAAAATGATAAAGAGCATGAACAAAGAACATGTAAAAACAAATGCAAAATTTGCACAATCTAAAATGAGAAACTGTAACTGCAAGTAACAAAGTCTGAGCCATGGTAAAGAGTTACATTGAACACCAAGCTGATCAGATAACTCCCTGGTTGGTCTGAAGTCCTTCTATCTCCAGGATCTGTACAAATCGGCACATTATGCCAAAAGTCTTCTCACTGGGTGAGCTGCTTTGCAATATACTTCACATTGTTAGAAAAGGCTCCAGAAGGCCTTGGGGACATCAGTATCAGGGGCTGGAGCTGGACAGGCTCTTTCATCAGCACTTCTCCTTCCCTTTGCCAGCCAGGACCTCACATACTGTTCCGGATTGAACTGTCCTAGTGATGGTCCATTACATTTAATGAAAACCAGGCTGGACAGTCGGCTGACAGAGAGAGCATTCCTTTTTGCAGTAAGGATATCGTTCATGCAGCTGAATGCCCGCTCACACTCACTAGTGGAGACAGCGATGGTTCGGACTGCTTTCAGTAGAGGCTCCATGGCAGCAGGTGTACGGGATGCCCTGGTTTCCTTGTATTCGCGAAAGCCCTGAACAGTCTCTCTTCTGTCCACTTTCAGCACTTCGCACAAACGTAGCACCTCTACGTCCCCATACTGTACGTCTAACTCCTCTTCAGGCCAACTTCCAGGATGGATAACTTTCATGTCCTGGATTAGCTGATTGTCCCGGGCTTCCCGGCCATGTAATGGGATTTCTCTTGTGCTGACATGAGAGGAGGTTGTGGAAGTCATTCTGTGTCTCAGATTCTCTACCATACTGCGGAAAAACTGACCTGCATGAATCTGTACAAGCCTGCCATTCTCACGCAGGGCAACACCCTTGAAGGACTTCTCAGCTAGAGCTGTATGAACTGTAGTCATGTGTGGGCCAGGCATGGTGACCATGGATTCAAAAACTCGTATTTCTCGAGTTAAGAGCCTATCTGCTGTAGGCAGTGTCATCTCTCTTTTTTGGAGTTGCCGAGAGAGGTCGCTGAGCTCTGTGAGCGCATCGTACATCAGTCCCAGATTGCTGACAAACGTTGCAGATGTGAGCACATCATCCAGGCCCTTGTACTTTGCTCTGTCTCTGGAATCCCTGCTCCTGTCGTTTGCAGCATTTGTGAAGTGATCATGAAGCACTCGGTAGTTTTCCCAGACTGCTCTGACGCTCCTTTCACTTGAAGCCACCCAGCGGATGGACAAAACACGCCCTATCACCAGGAGACGCTGTCCGACTGCTTGCGCACACTGCGCTAACTGCCTCTGATTTTTGGGGGAGGCATGGAACAAGGAATAGAGTTTGTCAAAAAAGATCTGGAAATGATTGAGCCCTGAGACCTCCTTGACCACATCCCCAACTGCCAGCTCTAGACGATGATTGGAGCAGTGCCACACAAACAGGCTTGGGAATTTACTACACAACTGGGTAGCAACGCCTGTTCTCTTCCCTAGCATGACTGAAGCCCCATCACATGCAAAAGAAACGAAACACTGACCTAAAAAGTCCTCGTTAAAATCTCTTCCAAGACACTCCATTAACGCCTTTGTGATGTCATCAGCCGTTGTTCCATCCAACTCGATCAGCTCCCAAAAAAACGTTTCGGGCTCAGCATTCAGCTAATGCTGAGCGTAGACACACAACAAGCACCGTTTTACCACTAATAGTGGTAGATTCATCGACCAAAACACAGAGTTTTCTTTGGTTTTCTGTAATGTCTTTTGCCATTTTTTTCTTCTTTCTTCAGCTCATGAGCTATGTGGTCGATGATTTCGCCACAGGTTTTATTGGAGTGCAAAACCCTGCCCACGTTCAGCCCATTCAGTTTCTGTACATTCAAATCAATTGGCATGTCTGTGAATGGCCGGCTATGTTTGCCAATTGTATATGCCGTTCGAAAAACTCTGATAGTGGTGTCTAATTCAGATTTATGCATAGACTGCACTTGATGTTGAATAGTTTCACGTGAAGCAGATGTAAGGATGTCAGCAGCTTTTACATGGGCTTGTGATTCTTTATGTTCTTTGATTTTTTTTCTCAGGCTAGCTTGTTGTTTGTCTTTGTCAACACCGAAATGAGACACTGCACACTCACCCCATTCAGTTGACAGTTTCAGTCCTTGTCCAGTGTGTATTCCCAAAGATTTGACATCTCTGCATATCCGACATCCTAGCTTCTTATCTTTAAGAAGGAGCCATGCATTGGTCTTGCAAAAATATTGCACCTGGTCCGTTGTCCAGCAGTCAGGTGCATCGCTTTGCCCGGTGTTGGTGGTGGCAGTTGCGCCAGCAGCAGCTAACGTTAGAGGCTCTGGAGGAGGCGGCGGAGCTAGTGCTAATGCTAATGCACTAGAACTTGGAGCAGGAGGATCAACCAAAGGAAGCTCCCCATCAGACACAATTTCCAACACAGGCACAACATTCTCTGTATTTGAAGTTTCTTCCGGCGACAACCGCTGTCTTTTTGCACTTTTATTAATCCACGCTAACATTTTTGAAATGCTAATTTGTGACGTGACTTGCTTTCCTTCTCTCGGGGGCGTGCCTGCTCTGTTCTATCACTCTACATAGCCACCCACTGGGTGGGAGTTGCACTGCATAAACACAACACACGTGCATCTAGGTATGTAAATTGTAAAGCATTAAAACATGGTTTTACTAACAGTTTTCAGTATGTTGTTACTTCGGCATTATTATTATTATTATTATTATTATTTTGAAACGTGTATTACTATTAAATCACGGTCAAATAGGTTAATTTTGACATAGTCGTTTCCACCACAGTATGTACATGGAGAAGATAAGCCCCGCCCCCTCTCCAGCACGTTCTGTTTGAATGACAGGAGTAAACAGCTGACAGCCGCTGTGAAACTCCAGCGGTTAGAGCGATGAGAATGTCCGTTCGGCACCTCATGACGCATCTACTGAGTACCGGGCGGCTGTATATATATATATATATGGAGGTATAATAAGAACGGCGGGAGAGTGTTGAGTACTGGCACGGTGCATGAGTACCGGAGTACCGCCAGCATGCCGGTACTGAGCAAGAAGTGCCGGTACTCCATGGGTCAGAACCAGAAGTGCCGGTACTGCGTACCGGTGAGTACCGGCCCAATTCCAGCACTGATTATATAATCATATGCACGGGCCGCTAGTGTCTGTTGATCTCCAGATTAACAGCAGCATGAGAATAACCTGCCGAAAGTGCCGATGCTCCATGGCGGAGGCTCCGGTAGAAATAGTCGGGATTTGCGTTTTTACCCCCTTAATGTCTCACCAATGGTTGAACAGCATTTCCGTGCACATGACTTGTGTTTAAAGTTTATAGTCCGTTTGAGTTTTGCCCGTGTGAACGCAAACCGAACCTTCTGAAAAATGAAACAATGTAACAAACTGTCGTCTGGTGCGCACCAGAGAAGCGGACTATTGTGAATCAGTGACGTGCGGTGCGGTTCATGGCTGGTGAGGCACCGACTCTTTCAGAGTCCGATTTACAAATATTATATTTTGACCTTAATCTAAATATTCGGTTATTTTCAAAAGCTTTTTTAGTCTGATGCTTCGATTCATTTTAAACAGACCGTTCAACAAAAGGATACCCAAAATCTAAATATTGGATTGTTCTTTCTTAGTAAGATCCCATTTTCATTACAATTGGAGTCTTACCTTGACTTGAAGATGAAGTCCATGCTTTCCTTCTGGACAACAATCTATTACTTTTTTGTAAAAGTCCTCCTTATCTTCCTCTAGTTTCAAAAGTCTAGTTTGTTGTTTGTGTCTGTCTACCGTCTCTGCGTAGAATAACAGTAGCAACAAGAACCTGTGGGCTCACGTGCGCCCCCTTCAGTGCGGCAGAGGTTATGGCTGCCTCCCCTGGTGCTTTTTTCATTGCCGTTGTATGATGAGACCAGCGAGCCTAAATATCATATATACGTGAAATAAGTTATTTAGAGACTATGGATGGCGAGGATAAATGTAATAAAGGGATCTACAAACATTACATTGGTGACATACAGTGAGATGGTGCAGGCATGCGCTTAGGGCCCGCTTTCCAGCCAGTTTCTGTGGGGTGACGCATTCTGAGGTGAGGCAGAGCTCATCTGTGCCTCACCTTACCCCACAGTAACTGGCTTGAGTGCGCTCACAAAATAAGTGCCCGCGTTAAATTAGTGCCCGCGCTCCAGCCAGTTACTGTGGGCTTACGAGAGGCAGAGCTCGTCCCTGCCTCACTTCTCATCGCTACCCGTAGTTGTAGCGGAGCTCGGCAAATTAGCTGATTTTGACTATAAAAAGCGATTGGAATCATACATAAATCACATTTACAACACAGATCAGTGGAGACATTTTATTATTACTATTTAGTTTTTCTTTAGTTGTTTTTCCGTTACATTGGAGTATGACAGGTGAGGCTCTGCCTCCCCTGACTGCACGTCGCTGGTGTGAATGCACCGTTAGATGCTTCACCTGCTAGTGACTTCACCTTTTTTCTCTTGCCTTATCGGCCCCACCCTTTTCTTTTTATCCATGTTTTTTCATTCTACCTGTCTGCCGTCTAATCCCTTCTCTTCGTATGATACACCAATGTATTCAGCTCTCTGACCGGTCTTTTTTCTTCTTCTTTGTGTGTGTTTATTTGACAGATAAGAACCACACAACTGCATTAGCGGCCGCTGTCGCCCTCTGTCGGCCGTCAGCGCAATTTAAATGACGTTAAACAATTTATTTAAAAAAAGGGCCAGGCCGGCAGTCAACGGCCCTTGACGACCGGCCGTTCTGTGGTTCTCCAGATGGCCAGTCCGCCCCTGAGCTAACCTGTACTGGATAGAGCATGTGTGTGAAGAAGCAGGAAATAAAAAAGGAACTCACCTTGTGGTAAATCCGGCAAGAGAGAAAGCCTTTGAGCTCCATACTGTTTCAGAAATAATCCTTGATAATCCATGATATGGCGTTTCATTACCGCAGAATCTGCCGGTAGAATCTCCCGCATCTCCCCTTTTCTTTTTTTTAACAATTTTGTTGTTGTTGTAAAGCTTTATACCCCAAATCAGCCCTTTTGAAAGAGGAAGTGAAATAGAGGGATATATTTGTGCTATTGCCTAAATATAGCATGATTGGTCCACTTTAACTTACCAGACATGAACAGTAATTACACTTTCGTAAGAACACTGTTAACCTTATTATTATCATCCTCAGAGGGCAAACCTGCATGGGATCCTCTCCCTTATATTGAAACATTTACGTGACTTGCATTTGACATATCCATCAATCAGCATTGACACACAAACGCCTCCATCTGTGCCCTGCCCTTGCCAGACATCTTGTGGCCTGGGGCAGCAGCAGGGTGTGGTCTTCCCCCCAGGCACCAGAGGGGTGCCCTCTCGCCTCGAGGCTCTCAGCAAGCCCAGCTGCGCCATGGATGGTCCCTGCCCCCGGGTACCAAGAAAGTGTTGTCGGTCTTTGATTCCTTTTCACACACTCTGGTCACTAGCCAGCAAAAGTTTTCCTCATAACCTCTCGCTGGCAAACACGTACAAGCGATACAGATACCAACAAGCTTCATTCATGTCACGATCTTAAAGGTCCCATGTCATGGCCATTTCTACTGATCATAATTCCATTGTTGAGGTATAATAAAATAGATTTACATTGTGCAATTTTCCAAAATCTCTGTATATGTGTATTCACTCTGTCCTAAACGGCTTGTTGGAGCTCCTGCCCCCCCTCCCTATGAGCCCAGTGGCCGTCTGCGAGACAGCGAGACACAGCGAAACCATCCAAACACACACCCGCAGCCTGGCTGGGAGTTTGTGTGTGTGCTCACACACCGACTCACAGCCTTGCCGCGCCCCGCCGTCTCACCCCTAGTTTCCACTGGGTCCGTCTGCGGCGCGTTGCGGCTGCGCCGCGTCGTCCGCAAGGATCGCGGCCACTCTAGTCAATGGGTGCTATTCCACCAGACGCGCCGCGTTACGGCTCAGAAGCGTCCCAGAAGCGTCTCGCCGCTGGGCTCCGCTCAAAATAGGATTGAAGTCTATTTTTCGACGCGACGCAGCCGTAAGGTAATGTCGGGCAGGAAGTGGAACGGTGACAGCATCCGGCCCACCCCCCAAAACCGGTTCCTTCTCCTCCCCCCATCCCTCCTCTGTACTCTTTCCAGTAGGAGAATAAAGGCCAGCGTTCTCCTTCGGTTTACAGGCACTGTGTGTAAATTAGATAGAATAATTATGATGATGAATGCATTTTTTTTACCACTAAAATACAGCAACCCATCTTTGATTCATGTTGTTTTTAACTGGACTATTACAATTATTATTAATTATGTCTGTAGTCTACAACACAACAAAATAGGAAATAACAACAATAAACAAGATTTAAACAGACACAAAAATAAACTATTTAACTACGAAGCCTACTTACTTTCTTGTAGAAATACAAATGTCCAGGAAATATGCCCAAATCAACAATAACTGCGAGCCGGCAGGCACGACGCTCCGCTTCCGATGCTTCTGAAACGCGTCTGGTAGGGTATGACGCCGGAGGAGGCCGGACCAAAACCGTGGCGCAGCGTAACGCGCCGCAGACGGACCCAGTGGAAACTAGGGGTCAGGGAGGAGAAATCGGCGGAGCAGCAGCTGAGAAAACATTGTGTGTGTGTGTGTGTGTGAGGAAGTCCGCGGATTGGTCAATTTGGACCAATCCACGGACTTAACATAACGGCTCCGTGGATTGGTCCATTTTGACCAATCCGCGGACTTCCTCACACACAATCTTTTCTCAGCTGGTGCTCCGTAACAAAAAGAGAATTTAAGATTAACTTAAAGGGATAGTGGAAATGGAACCTCAAATAGTTTCGTTTTAACTTATATACAAGCATAATTACGTACCAAAACAATCACACCTGATTAAAAAAATATAATAATTGCCTTACGCATGTTAGAAGCACTTTATTGCAGCTTCCCCGAAGTTTTTTAGAAACGAAATGTTCGACTCAGCCAAACCGGAAGTGACGAAAACTCAGGAAGACTATACGATAACAAACCATGGCGTCTATGCAGAATGAACGTGGAAGGGCAAATATACCAGACAAAGAAGAAGGATTGTACGAGGTATCCAGTGATGATAGCGAGTCAGAAACATCCTCTCGGCTTTCCTACGAAAATGTCGTTTTAGGAACTGAATCTGAATCCGGTTCAGTAAGCGACGATGGTGACAATATTGAGCCAGACGATGGACCATTACGTCCTTATTTGTTCGAGCCCGAGCCCGAGGTGATGGTTCACGGCATGGGCAATGGCGAGGACGACCAGGACCAGGCGCCAGATGATGCACCCCTACGCACAAATAATCTTGACTGGTAGGTCCCTAAGCATAGCTCACGCATCTTAAGATCACCTGTAGCCTTTACAAATATTAATCATTGTTAACCAGTTAAGCCCGAAGGTCCCCCCAGTGGACCCCTCCCACAGTTTTTTTTCTCTCACATGTCTCAGGGCTTCTTAACATTTATGAAACTATTAATGTTTCATACCCTTTTAAAGGTAAGAAACTCCGCTAACTGACAATAAGAACAATTGTTAGCTAGAAAAAACACAAGAGTAATACCAAGCCTTTGAATTAGCATTGAGCGAAACAATGCTAACTAATGCTAACGCTTTTTTACACACAACACACGGTAGAAATGCCCTTATTACTATCTTAACTGCACAAACAAGATATACGATTTAAAGCTGAGACTCCACAGATTCCACACATGTAATGTCATCACTGTAAGACCTCGAATTCCTATAGCTATCAGCCAGAAAAGAGAAAGTAAACAACATCCGGTTCCAAAAATATTACAATAATTACGTCTTACCTTTTTTGATTTGTGATCAAAAGCTGTGTTCAACGGAATAAAAACGCATCTCAAGGTTAATCCAATGTCGTTGTGTCACGTAGAATTTTTTACTGATAATAAATCATCATATTTATGGCAATATACTCGGCTATTCACATGCAAATGCTATTGAATGTCCGCCATTGTTTGTGCCCGTCTTCCTATGCTCTCGTCATCACCCGAAGATTCCCGACGATTCCCGAAGTATTTAGTTTCATTGAGAGGGCGCAGTAAAATTGAAAATAAAATGAAACTAGGCGCATGAAATTAAAAAAAATTGTTTATTATGCTTATTTTTAATAAAAATACATAAGTTAAACCCAAGATTCGCAGATTTCCACTATCCCTTTAAGTCTGCAAAAAATAACAAAATAACAAAACCTGACTGGAAATGATCCTCTCTTGGCTGAAGCCTGACACGACCATCCATGGAAACAAACAAGACGAACTGACACAGGACAGGGGAAGACAGGACTATTTAAACATGAGGTGAGTGGGAACAGGTGGAAACAATCAGGGGCGGGGCAGACGCTGACGAGGGCGGGAAAACACACAAAGGGAGGAATTAACAGGGCCTGAAATGAGAGACAAGAGGTAAGTACAAAATAAAACAGGAAATGGAAAATGAGACATGACATGAAACACGGGGACTTGACTAGAGATGAAATTACATACATAGACAGACATGACACATAAACAAAACTAACACATTTGACGAAACACAAAAATTCACTTCTTCTCGTGGTCACAGAAAAGCGTAGATAAAAAAAGGAAAGAAAGTATGTCAAGCCATGCATGCAGTACTTGTAAATCTATATGATTTAATTCTTTAGAAAAACAATGAAACACATCAGACTTCATTGTAGGTAGCTTTTTCGTTGTTCCTGTAATTTTCTGTATGTATTAGGAAACTCCAGGCTACTGCGTAAACTGAATAGCGGCCCTTTCTCGGCTCAACAATTTGCTTCACCCTTGGGTATCATTCCCCTCCCACATAATGCTCAGTGCAACGGCCAAAGCCTATGATCAACGTAATAAGCATATTTCTCAGTGCCTGCACTTTGAGAGATATGTGAAAAGGCTATCTCAGAAGTTTCATGTATTTCTGTTCCATTCTTATACTTTAGTCTTACCTATATACAAGTCAAAAGAATTATCAGCTATGCTAAAACCTGTCCATTTTAACAGAAGACTTTTGGATTCAAATATTCATTAGTTGTTGTCCTTTTAATCATTCCCTGCAGGGTAATGGCAGTGACTAAAGAACAGCTATGTTTCTGGCAAATCAGAGTTAAACAATAGCCAGCTAATGGCTTTATTTAGTTGTGAGTCATTGTGGGGTGTGCTGTGTGGGAAGTGCGTAAGGTAGTCAGAAACACAAATGTTATATACACTGCTAAAGCTTTCCGGATAACGAAAGGTAAAGGTACATGAAAATAATTGTACATAAAAAAGAACCTTAATAAACGTATAAATACCTTGTACCTTGTCTATTAAATTAAGAAAAAGAATGAATGCACCAGCACTGACAATGTTTTGGCTTTTTGAAGCAAATATATCAACCCTTTTCTTGTTGTTCTGAGTTTCTTGGTTTATTACACTTATTGTAAATGTTGTCAGCTAAATGACATGGAAATTAATGTGAAACATATTTTTCCTTCTTGTTGCTGCAGTTATAAGTTGATGAATTTTTTAATGTCTGCTTTTGGAGATTTGATCATAATGTAAAGCAAAAAGTCCCTCCATTCTAAGCATAACGTCTTCTAAATCAATGGTGACAAAATTCAATACATTGTCAGTGTCCAACCAATCTCAATCGAATGTTCAAGAGAGCCGCTGGAAAATCAGAGGAGCACTTACTCCTGCACAGAGCCTCAGCTGCTGTTGCTATAGAGACTGAGAAGTTGTGGGCAGAAGTTTCTTGTCGACTCCTGACTGGTGCTTTGTGATCAGGTCCACTGTTTCCCTTTCGCTCCCTCTGTGATTATTCACAAATACACACACAGTGTCAGTAAGTGAGGCCGATATAAACAGTTGTAATGTATTTAATTGTAATATACCCATATATAATTTGTTTAAAAAGGTGAGTTTTACTTAAATATTGATGACACGATGCACTTTATGCAGAGGATCTTTTATCAATTCCTTTAAATTTGATTGAAGCTTTATATAATTAGCAAGCTGTACCATATATGATTGGATTGATATATTTAAAGCGCCACTATTCATAATACTGCTGAAATTTCACAGGAAAACAACAAATACAAAGAAATGGCTGAACATTTAGGACCAGCAGAGAAAACTATAAAAGAGATGAATTATTTAATTGTTTCTTAGACAAAAAGACATCTGTGAGAGTTGAAAATGTTTAACTTGAGCATCATTTACAATCTCATCACATACATTTGAAATGATGAGTGTGCAGATGTAAGAGGGGTGATTTCTCAGCATGACCTTTGATATATTGTGAAAAAAACATATTAATCATTTTCAAATAAGCATATGCTGTACAGTACAATGTTGCTGTTGCTGATCATGCATATAAACTATATTTGAGCGCCTTTAGAATACAGCAATTTGTATTTTATGAACATTTTGTCAAGAAACAAAACTTGCTTAATACACTATGTACCAAAACCATTACACTTATCCATACTTAGGCATACCATATAGGCAACATGGTGGTTGCATTTGCCACTCACCCCACGTGGTTGCAGCTTGAACTCATGGATGGATTGTTTGTTATGCGGAATATGAAGCCTCAACAGATTAAAAATGAACTTTAGAAAGAGTCATATTTGACTATTTGCAGTTTTTGGTCGTAAAACATCTATTTTGTTATGCTGATCCATCTCGAAATGCATTTTGGGACGTATGGGGATTTAGAGCTGCAATACCTGAAGTGGCCACATGACAACATTGAAAGCAACACCTTTCCAGGTTATCCACCTATTCTAGAAAAGTTGACCAAAAACGTTTTGGTTTCTAGAACAAAAGTTTGAATGACAATTTTTACTCAAACAAAAACAAAAATGATCTTTGTTATTAAGGTAAGATATTTTTTATTGTATTACACGTTTTAAACATCTTACAGACATTAACTACATTATTACACTGATTGTTAGGATACTGTTTTCTAACTTTTCACATTGGCTTGGGGTAAGAATAAGGAAATAAGTTTGGTGTTTAGCCTTAACACACCTTTAGAATGTACAGATTTCCATCCCAGCATTTACATGGTAAACAAAAGTAACAAAGTAGAATAAAAGCCTGTCGTAAAAACCCTGCTGCCATAAGCGAAGCATTTCCTGAAAATATTGATGTTTTGAGACAAAACTCCAAATGTTTTTTTCTGGCTTTCTAATCTGTAGATATTTCCTTTGACCTCTAAAGAGTGAAGAATCCATATGTTTCTGTTTTCATGATATACTATCAGGTAAATGTTGTAGAGCCCCAAAAAGGTAATATATAAAAAAAAAGAGATGAAGAAAACTACCTGAGAGAGAGTGTCAGGGAGGTTAGCATCTACCACTGGCACAGTGAATTCCATTTTCATCAAGATAAACCATTCCAACTCGAGAGGATACTTTGCTTTTTCCCTGGACGTGAAAAGACATGAAAGCTCGGAAAGATTGTCAGAAAAGTTGTTCATTTCTATTATATCTCGAATATATCAGAATGGCTCAGCAAACATCCGTCAAAAGAAAGACTGGAAGCTACAATGGTGTTGGACTAAAGTAGGGCAGTCTGTGCAACTGGGAGTAAATGTGTTCTTAGCCTATCCTACTCTGAAGTATTTGCGCTGAAGTGGAATAGAGAGGCACATCTATCAGAAAACACTCAGCCAGATCCATAGCCCAAGGCAGCGCAGTGTGAAACTTCCAACACCACACAACACAGCCATATTCCTGCTGGCCCCAGAAGTCATTTCTTTCATAAGTACAGTAAAAACAGTCAATACAAATATGCCTATTTCCTGTCAAACTCAGCTCATTGTTGAAAAGCTTTACTCCGCTCACATTTACGATGTTTTACCACAATTATCTCATTCTGTTCGACATGTCTGACTCCAGATTCTCAGATAAAAACACTTTCTCATTCTGCAAATTACCAGTGCAACTATAAATACATTACTATAATTCAATTCAGAGGAACGGACACTTACGTTTTTGATTGTGCTTTTCATAAAAGAGAAAAGCTAATTGAGCTATTCTTATTGTCTAATTACAACCGTACAGCTACTAATTTCAGACACTGCCAGCTCTCTGCTTCCATTGTTGTAATTTAGCAACAAAGGTAGAAAGATCATAGTCCTATGAATATCATAGAAAAGTGAATTATACGTTTTTTTTTTTTAGGAGTTTCAGAGTCCTACAGGTACCAGTGACAGTGAAGAAAGGAAATAGGATTTTGGGGAGGTTCCTCAGAGGCACTCCAATTTCACACTATCAAATTAAAGTGTCCATGTATCTGAGGATGTATGAGTGATATTCCTGCTAGGTGCTAGGTGGTCTGCCATTCCCATGAATAATTTGAGTGTGTCACTGTGGGCGGTCCTCCTAAAGGAGATTGTGCGGGCAGGGGGCCGGGTAATGATAGATATACCAGGCTTCCCTTTCATCCCCCTCTTCACCTGGGTTAAAAGATTATGCGGACCCTAAAGGTAGGCGAGGGAGAAAGCTTGTCTCTGGAATTTCATTTTAGGATATTTAGTTGGTGTATTTCCATCAGAATGTGTACTGCCCTTTAACCTATTCCTCGTTTAGCATGCAGATTGTGGCATCTGGGGTCTTTTTAGGCGTTTCTGGGACACTTAATGTGATATTTACACTCACAATCTAGATCTATAAGCCTTGGCGGCGGAGAAGAAAATAGCCTAAAATCATCTTCGGCACCACAGAGAACTCCCACACAGCTTCACACTATCACTTGCTGCCAAGGTGGCAGCCATGGAGACAAGGGCTAAGAGGGGAGCCTGTCATTTGAACAGAGAGGCAGGGGGGGGTGACGACACAGGGAGCAGGGACTCAATACATTGTGAGAGGTAGTCGACAGGAAAAATAAAAAGGAAAAGGGGTGTGAGAGGTAAAGTGGTGGTATAGAGAAGAACTGACGGATTAGTAAAAAAGTGCTTGTTTTTTCTTTTCTTCAAAGTCCCATTTGAAAACACATACAGAGTTGTAGTTCTATATATGGGAGGAAAAAAGTGTGCACATTCTGATGTCCATCCAGCAGTAAGCATAGTCTTCCTCTTTCCTCCATCCTGCTCTGTTTCTCCCCCAAGGCTGTGAGTTGATGTGTGACTGACAGACAGGCACGGACAGTTTGGTTAGACACACCACACTCTGGGGAGGCCACCAGGACTGAAACCGAATAGAGGGGGCTGAAGAAGTGGGGCGGGGGAGGGAGGGGAGAAACTGACGAAAGGAGTTTTAGCGATGGATAAAGCGAGGGTATAAAGAATCAGATTGGAGTCAGAGAGAAAGAAAGAGAAACAGAGCAAATGTAGCAAACATATTCTTAAAGTAAGATTCATACTGAATGTGTTACTTCACTTGTATTCCATGCCAACTAAGTGTATACATGCTCACCTCAAACCCATTCAAGGTCGTATTCTGATAGCTTTTTTTGTGTAAAAACGTTGATTCAAAGTCTAGCATAAATACAGGAATTTGTACAATGTGCAGATATAATGCTTCATGGACGTAGCCTTGATACTGAATGTGCCTTGTCCTGAGAATGTGATTAAGACTTGATTCAACATCGTTCAGAAGGCCATTCAACACTCACAGAGAAACGTTAAAGGCAAGAATATCTTTATTTGAAAGTAATACATAATTCAATAAACCTAACATTGAGGTTTGAAAAGGCTGCAAATTCAACTTGTGTTTGTGACGACTTCTTCTGTCCTCACTTTTGATATTTGTTATGTTTGTTTTTAAAAGTTGTGAAGCAGTTTGGTAAGTGTTCGTGAATATCTACGCTAATATGAATGCTTAACTGTGCTTAGGGCTGGTTCGACAAAATGGGAAAATGTTGAGTTGGATTAAAATAATTGATATCACAAACATATGTGACACACATGTGGTGGATACAATTGAAGCTACAGCAACAAGTCTGTAAGCACAGCGATTGCAAACAGGTGGAAACAGTTAGCGTGCCTCTCTCCGTAAGAATCTGCATACCGGCTCTAAAGATCACGTCTCTGAACGTGCTATGTTGACTGTTAATCCCAACCAGTTCTGATTTCCAACTGGTTGCAAATGGATACTTTGGAATGACCCCTTGTTGTTACCTTTTAGCGCAATTGGTGGCCCTATGCACAAACGATGACATTAAACTACACACTCACATTTAACACGTGGTAAAGTTGTGAATTCAAACAAAACTATTTGGTTACGTTTTTTTAAATGTCTTGCTTTGGGCTAAATGTAACAATTCTATACTTTTTACTAAAGTTGCGTGATGTACTTAATTTAAATTAGTTAAGTCAAGTTGACTTAACAAAGGGCATAAACTATGGCCTTTTTGGTTAAAAGTTCATTTAAAACATCTATCTCGGTCACCATCCAGAGCATATTTTGTTGTTGTTATTACCACCTCTGGCTTATAAAGGAATATATGTTTACATTAGGGTAACATGAACACCTGGTGTGTCTCATACAGATGATAAATAATTCCTAATACCTCTATTAGTCTAATACCTGTCTAATTCCTAATACTGGCACAGAGCTCATCCAGTCTGTCATCCTATCCCGGTAGTAAACCTTCTTCCTCTGGTCAATTTGGTCATTTTAACATGGTGGCGTATGGTGATTGACCTGATTTGTTTTGCCTCAAGTGGCGATTTGAGGAACTAAAGTTTCACTCAAGGGAAACCTGTTATTTGTTTATCTTTTTCATGAATGACTTTCAGGTGTATGTAACTGTTTTGTTAAAAAGCCAACATAAAAAGTTAATATATAAAAAAGAGACATAGAGAAAAGTATCTCGCAAAAGGTGTCAGGGAGGAAGTTATTTTCCACGGTGAATCCCTTTTTGGTGAAGATTGTAAACCACTTAAGGATACTTTGATTTTTCACCGGACATGAGAAGACATGAAACCCCGGAAAGAGCCACAAGAAAGCCTTTTGAAGAGCTCCAGTTTTAGGCTTCATTTTCAGCCTTGGAGAATGTGTCTTGTTTTGGACTTAGCAACATTTTCCCAAGAGATATGAGAGAGATATCAAGCTCCTCTTATAACTCTGGACAGAAAAGTGAATCAGCGCACATCCATCCCTTTCATGCATGAATTATGAAAGCCTCAGTCAGGATTTTTTTACCAAGTCCTTGGGTTTCGTGAAAGGCGCTATATAAATTGAAATTATTATTATTATTATTATTAAGTGTTATTATTGCTCTTGGTGCATGAAAAACAAGATTTTACCTTTTTTTTTTAAAAATCTAGTTTTTTCAGAGATTTTGATATGTCCACTCAGGTGGACAGTATGCGTTCAGGGTTTGAACTGAAGAGATGTACATTTTGAAAAAATGATAAATAAAGATGTGCAAACTTAAAATTACATTATAATAACATAAGTATATTGATTTACGGCCCAAATAGATATTGCAGATGAAGTATTTTCAAAAATAACCAGGGCCAGGGGCCAATTTGAGGCCCCACGCACAGTCATTTGATGAGTGCTAGTGGAGCCTCGCAGCGGCGAAACCGTGCCGCGCCACCCTAATTGCGCCACATAAGCGCATAGGTGCGCCTCAGATGAGGCCCCCCTCCGCAAGGTGTGGCCCCCTCCACAAGGTGAGGCCCCACACAGTCTGCATGATCTGCCTGCAGGGAGGGACGGCCCTGGGAACAACAGCAACAGTACCAGTATGAATTGTAGTTGAAATATAGCCAGTGATGCATGACGTCCACTGTAGTGGACAGGTGGTTAATCATGATTTCCTGCAAACATAACATCAATACTTTGATAATTTATGAATTATATGATTCCTTAGTTGTTACTTGATGTCACCACCTTTTTTTATACCTGCAGGGGACGCTTTCCATAAAAGGATTGGCAGGATATAGATGGGTGACTTGGTCCATGTGGCTTTCTGTCGTCCATCTTGGTTTAGAGACATGTATCATGCACTTACACTGACTTGGCACTGAGTGGCAGTGTATGGGATGATGCAATAGGGTCCTATGTAGTGGCTGATGGTGCAACTATGCAAAAAAAAAACAATGCATATACAAGAAAACACCTTTTGAATAGCTGTCCACTGTAGTGACCTCTATGCATGAAAGGGTTTTAAATGAAAATGTTAAATAGAAACACAAACAATCATAAAACTAAGAGAATGAAGAACATGTTGTTGGAGATGGGATGAGAAAAAACTGTTTTAAATTGTTCGTGTTTTCTTGTAAATTAATTAAATATAATAATCTAAATGCAATTCAACTATATACATCATTTGTATTCATTCCTACACATATCACTCTATCTGAACACCATCTTTCCCGATATATATGCACCAGAGATGCCTGAGCTGTAAATCACCTGTCAGAGATGTGCAGTCCTTACAGTCACTGTCAGCCCTTGGCCTCTAATCACCTTTCTTCTCATTTTCACCCCCCCCCTCCACCCCGCTCTCCCTCATCTCCTTATCAAAGACCCAGCTTTTTTTAATCCAGCATGCCTCCATGGTCACATTCAGTCATGAGTGTCCTGCAAATCCACCCCATCTCCTCTTCAAATCCATGCAAATCACAACATCTAAGAGCAGCAGAGCTTCCTCAGAGACAGAATTATGCACATGTGGGGATTGGACAAGTGCAGGGGAGAGGGGGGGGGGGGGGTGCATGTTCACGCCGCTGCTTCTCTCTCATCCATAGCTATGTTTATGTCATGCTTCTCTTCAAAAGATCTCACACGTTCTTTTAAGTTGCTTCAATTTGGCACTGTTTGGCAATGTCAGGCAGGCTAGAGAGAGTAAGAGGGAAAATGTCCCAGGCACTTTGGAGAGATAAAATATTGTCTATAAGTGCTGGGGTTTAGGAAGTGCGTGAGGAGGGGTCGTTCTTCAGTTAAATCTGGGTGCAGAGAGGATGAAGGATAAGTGTAGGATGACTAGAGCGGATTGACATTACACACCCGTATTGTATGAATACACACACGTAGGTTTGCAGCGAGGGCTCAGGTCACATCTGGGTTTGAGTTAAGCTCTTTCTAAAGCAACACCGATATGTATTATATTTCAAAGTTATTTTGTGATTGCAGACATGTTTGACACTGAAGTGGCAATGCGATTATCTGACATTAAAGATGCCTGTGAACTCCTGAATCCCTTCACAGCCACAGTTTACCAACTCCACAGCATGACTCAGTGAGGCAGTGCTGCTCTAAATATAAAGCTCACTGTCCATGAGAGTTTCATCACTTTCTTCCAATTTGAGATGCCAATGTATGATCAATTGTAGAAACTCCAAATTGTGGATGTGTAAAAAACTATAGGCGTTATATCGTTATATAGACATATGCTCATTTTCAGGTTCATATTTGTATTGTGTGCCTCCACTGTGACAAGATGAGATGCTTTAATGTTCAGAAAGGTCTTTATTTTTCTCATGTTCTGCAGCACCTCTTTTCACCCTCTGTCTGAAACCATAGCCCAGTCTGCTCTGATTGGTTAGCTGGCCGGCTTTTGTTTTTGATTGGTTGACCGCTTGGAGATGTCCTGCCCCTTAGCCTATCACGTACAATGTGTTTGTTCACAAGCCAATATAAGTGTGAAGCTGACAATTGAGCGGCCCAGACCAAGCAAGGAGGCAGAGGCAGCACGTCCCAAATATAACCCGGTGTGGGCATTTATTACAGCATGAACACATGACACACAGCCTCAATCCTGCTGCTGCTGTTCACGTGGGCACAGCCTGCAGCCACCAGGATCTCACACACACTACCAGCCTCAAAACAGACAGGGCAACAGACCCTAAATACACACACTAATCAACAATTCGACACAGGTGGGGGGGAGGAGACAACACAGGGCACCAGGTGCACACAATCAACAGCCACAGACATGGGGGAAGGGGAACACTTTTAACATGAAATCAGGAAACAGAGACAGACAAACTAGTTACATAAATTACATATATTCCCATGCTTCCTGTGCAATGTTTTTAATGCTATATTACCCGTAACGGAGGCCGAGATCTATGGGCCCAGAGATCACCTCCGTTACAATAAGCATGAGTGTTACATAGTGATGTCACTATGTAAGGGGTTCAATCGAGGTCTTTCAGGCATGGGGGGGAGACAGTGGGAGAGAAACTTTGGGATTTTAGCCTTTAAAACCCCTGTGGATGCAGGGATTGAAGACAGCCAATCGTTATTTTCCAACTTAAATCAACAGTTGTTAGTCTTCTTATAATGGGTCAACTTAACAAATCAAGATTTAGATAAAAACTCCAACTGTCTTTTGTAACTTAAACACTTTTTATTTCTGTACACCCCAATCATTGTTATTCTCTTTCATTAATGTACCTTTAACTTCCCTCATTAAGGCAATCTCATTAAGGCAAGCTTCAGCTGGGCTGCAACCATTATCTGCTCACTATGGGTTTTGTAGTCTTTCACTGGATCCAACGATGGTTTGTAGAAGTAGTTTTATTCGGGAACTTATCGCCCATTTATCACATCACCTCTCCTGACATTCCAAAACCTTATGCTAAAAAAAGATGAATGAATTTCCATGACCTTTTTCAGAACAGTATTTGTCAAAGGAGTGTTCCTTCAAAGAAACAAATAAAATGCTTTTCAACATCTCTCAGTAGACGAGGAAGCTAATCACTCATTATGAGCCCAATCAAATTACATTCTGATTACATTTAATGGGAGCTGATTGGTGATGAGGTGCTTTTATATTCTTCAATCATATCTTACAGAGGCTCGATTGCCAACCACGCCCAAGTGGACATGGACAAATCCCCAGGCTCAATGTATGGCAATTGACCTGAGGTAATTTGATTAATTATAACGCCGTTGGAAATATGGTACAATTATTTACTAAAGAATATTGCTTAGTGACTTGATAATAGTCTTGCTTTACCTGATTTTCTGGCCCTGTCTTGTTTTAAAAGCTTCATTATTCCAGACAATTTAATACATATCATTTAATTAAATCTGACTGTAACTGAACCAATATGATATACCTATTAAACCAAGCATTTAATAAAATGCAAGGATTTTGAGAAGGTTGAGGTTCATGTCACACCAATCTGTGATGTTTGTGACTTTCTTTACTCTAAACACACTTTATATTTTATCCATAAAGATCAGCTGTGAGTGTCTGTCATTAGTGAAACTAAAATCATTATTTTGATGTTTTTTCCTATTTTGTGATGAACAGCAACTGATTTGAGTAACATCTTGGTATTTTTTGAACACAACATAAATATTGTGTTATCAGCATTGTTTTTCCAACAACAGTGTCTTATTGGATATAATCCTCTACAGTTTTTTTTGGAATTACATTCTACAGAGGTAAAATCTCCAAACAGAGCCAAAGAAAAATGTCTTTCATACAGACAAATTCAACCAAACGCTTCTACATGGCTGGCTACCTATGCTGCTGGTATATTAGCGCCAATGTAGATATAACATAACTAAATTACAGAGCCAGGAGACGGGGGTGATTTGCAAAAGAAAATCTCCAAGATTGAACTCATAGATTTGCAAAAAGAAAGGTCGAAATTCTCTGAGATCTCTAAAAATATGCTGAAAATGTTCTCATAAATGTACAATTCTCAGATGTTTTTTTCAGAAAACAAAACCTCTACTTGGCTTATTTTTATTTATGTTTAAACCAACATTGGCCTCAATATGCCACCATAGATTGAACAGATGTAAGTGAGAAAATGTATATATTTGATACACAAGCAGGGCAGGTAAGGAATTGCTGCTCTTATTTACTGGTAATGCATCACAAGACTACATAATGTGACAAAACCCCAAGCAAACAATATTATGTGATTTATAAACAACAGGAGAATGCAAATGAGCAAAACATCCAATCTTACCTGTCCTATTGGGTTTCTGTGAGTTCAACCTCTACATCCAAGACTTGATTTATCTCTCATATTACTGCTCTGGTTATAGATTCACACACAAATAAACTCATCAATACCCCTCACCTAGCACACACACCTTCAACCTCATAACCCCCCTTGTGCACGCACACATCGATACACACATACACAAACCCCTGCTTGGAGCGCTCATATCTGCAGAGTGCCAGATAGGTGCTGTGTGTCCTCTGAACATCCTGATTTCATCTCCTAGCAAAGTGATTGACAGCTCTGACAGCTGGGCTCCATCCACCGACATGTGGACAACCACACACACACAAACACACACATCAGCCTAGCAGCAGCAGAAAGATGAAGGAGTGGGAGTGAGGGGAGGAGAGACGGCGGGGAGAAGGGAGGGTTAGGTATTTCACAGATTGATGAGGAGATACTGTTCGAAGAGAGATTGATTGATAAATGTAACATGGACATAAAAGCGCGCAGTAAGAAAACTGTAGGGTGGATGGGGAGTCAGAAGAGCGGCCAGAATGGTGCGGACAGGACATTTCTAAAGAATAATTATCCCCTCCACACATGTGCCACATGCCTTAGGTATATACATGCGCATATTTAAACACGTATTCCCTCTGATATACACTTTGAAGAGCGATGAAAGGGCAATTATTGGGACGCTCACTGAAGAAGCCTGGAGGACATGGGTGGAGTGCCTTTGGGGAATGCTAAGGGGTGTACCGAGCCAGGTGGTAGGTGTTTTGTCACACGCTAACAGACACACACCGAGTACTCATCAGCGGAGTGGAAGCAGCCCGTCCGCACATATTCAGGTGTCAGTTAGTAATCATGCAGCATGGCCTTGTTTTCCCTGACTGCTCAGGCTTGTCAGAAACACTCAGGGTAACATGCATCACTCACTGCCCTGACATCCATCTCTCTGTGTGTGTGCATGCACGAGAGTGTGTGTGGTCAACAATTATATGTGTGTGTGACCTATCTCCATCTCCGCCTGGGGAATGACAGCCAGCCCGTCATTAACCTCGCTGCAAGACTCCATGACATGTCGGCTTCCTGCGGCGGCCATTTTCTCTGTACCCGAGAGCCACGGCCTATATATAAACTGCGATGAGGACGGGCGATAAGGTGCTGGAGATAGAAGACAGGTCACTAACTTAGGCCTTACACATTACCCTTTAAATGTGTATCTATAGGCACGTCAATGAATATAACTGCCTCAGAGAGGAGAGGGAGAAAAAGGCTGTTGAGACTAAGACCTTATGAGATTGATGTATCGAGTGATGGGTTGCTCAAAGCCACTGACAGATACTGTCACTTGACAAAAAAGCAATGAGTTGAACTCGGGGCTCGCTCTAAGAGAGGATCCTCCAGGCTAAGACCATCGACTTGTAGCTGGATATAGTGTGGAGGCTGTGATAAGACTTGAACACAGCAGGAGGGCCTAATCCAAACCTCCTAACTCCTCAGATGCTGAGCCGCACAACACCATGGAGATGATTAAGCATGATTCCTCAAAGATAAATGTTTTCGCAACAGATTACTCCGTGAAGCTGCATAGCAGAGAAGATAGGTCGCTCGCTGTGAGACCTCCTGAAATATATCATCTGTGGGTGAAATCTGGCATCCTCCTCTGCAGGAGTCTGTCATTCTTGAAATGATTGCTGATGGAGCACAGTTAGACAAGCCGGAGTAAAATCCTTTGGCTTTGGCTTTAAATAGTCTCTTAAGGCCGCTACACACCAATCTGAGACCAAAGAACGAGTACCGAAGGCGTCCCGACTTTTACGTCCGCTACGTCGCTTGCGTCGGCTACGCACACCCCGCAAAGACTTCAATCTACGAGTGGCAATAACTGTCCTTACCAGCAGGCAGCGGTAGTGTGTATTCGTCATTCAAAAGAGGCAACAGCCAATCAGAGTGATTTCTTTGGCCGACTTTCTTTGTCGGGAGGTGTGAAATTGTGCCGTAAAGCAATGACGGTGCGGGACACACCAACCTGAGCAGGGCACCACGAATGCCCGACTGCCTCTGACGGCCTCTGACTCCCAAAATCAGGTAGGTGTGTCAGGGCCTTTAGGGTCTAGAAACATTCATACAAATGGTAATCCAGAACCCAAATCTGTTGTTTTTCAAACCAAGGTCTATAAATGTCGTCTTTCTGTGCCAAAATAAATTAAGGAAAGGAACAAATAATGTGTTTTCTCGTTTTCCTCCATATAATGTGAGACACATACACTGAAGTGTAGCAGAGGTCCATCACACTTCATTTCCTCTCAGATTCTGTCCGGGGTATGGCCGTTTCTGTTGCTGAATCAACATCACGGCGGCCTGAGATAACACAGTGCAGTGTCAAGATTATGTCCTCAAGTGTAATTTTACAGAGCCGGCCCGCTGCACTGACCAAGCGCAGCTGCTAAGCTTGACGGTTGTGTGTGCGTGTGTTTGTGTGTGTGTGCGCCTTTATCTCTCCCCATGTTCGGGCCAAATGTCTAGCATAGCCACTAGTACTTTATTACCTTTCCGTTAGGGCTGGGCGATATGGAACAAACCAAACACCCCATTATATCTGATCAAATACCCTGATATCGATACAGCGTCAATATTGTACGACGGACTATTGGATAGAAAATGGACAGAGAATGAACGTTATTCACCATGCCATATTCCAATGCCATATTCCAATGTCCAAAACAGAAGACTATATCTAGTAGGGTCCTATCGTTACTATAGAAACTGTCAGACAATGTGACACATTTTACCCCAGCAGCAATATAAGCACATTTACTTAAGTACAAATTTGAGGTACTTGTACTTTACTTTAGTATTGCTAATGCTAATGTATGCTTCTACTTAATGACATTTTCCAAAAGAGAAATGGCACTTTTAGAGCTTATCTTTCCCAAAGAGTTTTTTTTTTCAAATGTTCTAGAAAAAAAGATAGGAGACGAGTACAAATATTTTATAGAACTATGTGAAGGATAAATTCAACTTTAATATCTCACAAATGATGTATGAAACAACCCAACTTTTTGAAACATACCTAGTTTAAAAAAAAGGCTGCTCACATTCTAAGGCATCTGTTTATGCAATCTAATACTGTCAAATATTATAACGCAACAATCACAGGGGACATGTTACTGCAATACGTTTGATACTTAGGGTACATTTGATACTACTTGTATTTAAATGAAAATGCAGGACTTTTACTTCTACTGGAATATGTTTACATTTTTGTACCATTTCATATTATGAAACATATGTTAGTTACACATTCCGCTGGATATACTGAGGCAAGATCAGGTTCATACTGTATTGCTATAAAATGTTGAAATAGATTCAAATTACACATGCTTATAGAAAAGCTTTTTTTGCAGTGCGATGTGATTTCACAGATACGTAACATAAATCTAAAGAAGAGACAGCTGGATTCACTTTGTTAATTGTTCACTGCTATACCTGTTAACACTTATGATTAAGGCGCTGTTTACACGAGAACGAAACAGATTGTATCTGCTACTTTTCTCTCGCGTATAGCCTGTTCCTTCACACAAGGCCGTAACGGAACTGCGGAAACGGACCCCGCAAACGATAACGGGTCCCAAGGTGGATAGATCTGTGGACGGAACGCTCTGGGGGGCCACACGGCTCCGTGTTTACGTCCTATACGATCATTTTCCTGATAACGATGAAGCCATAGCCTCACCTCTCCCCACCTCAGTTGCTCACTGCTGTAGCATGCTCAGTAGCTACTGACCATGCTCCAGATCAGATGTTAGTGCCAAATCTACAGCTCCTCTACCACAACCATCAGCAACAAGTGGACATGGAACTACATGAACTACATGTTACTAAATCCACCGCGGAGAATAAACAGAAGGGCAACCAGGCAACCATGGCAACCATGCTCGGGGGTCTTCTTCGTCGCTTTTGGTGTATTTTGTGGCAGAAATACAGCGCCATTTACAGGCCCGGCATATGTACTACAGCGTCTCCAGCGGGTCGAGCAGTCTCGTGTGAAGGGACACGTTTATTGAGCTGTATCCATGTGAACGGAATACTTTTTTGATATCGAATTCGGTTCGTTTGCATTTGCCTTCCCGTGTAAATAGGGTCTAAGAAACATATAAGCAGGAAATGACTCTGCATGCTCACACGCCTCTTTTTTTCTTCAAAGCAACGAGCCGTGCCGGTGAAGGCAGTTTAGAGACGACCACGATTAAAGATCTGCGAATGTGTGTGTGAGTAGACAGTGGACACCCAGAGTGAGGTGAACTTTAAATGTGTGTGTGTGTGTGTGTGTGTGTGTGTGTGTGTGTGTGTGTGTGTGTGTGTGTGTGTGTGTGTGTGTGTGTGTGTGTGTGTGTGTGTGTGTGTGTGTGTGTGTGTGTGTGTGTGTGTGTGTGTGTGTGTGTGTGTGTGTGTGTGTGGTGTGTGTGGTGTGTGTGTGTGTGTGTGTGTGTGTGGGTTTGTGTGTGTGCAGTGCTTATATATTTGTGTTTGCCTCAATGTGAGCCCTAAATGCCAGATCCTCAGACTTAATAGGGCCCCATTAAGAAATTGTCTCTGGTGCTGTTGTGCCTTTCAACGGAAAAACCTAACTACCAATTAAGTGGTTGTGTGCCTAGATGGGCCATTTGCTTGGCTGTTGGTAATTATGGGTTTCCTCAGTGTTTCTCTCTTCTCAATCCGGCCCCTTTCTCCTTTTGATTAGGCTTCTCCAGTGTATTACAATCCACAAACTCTGTCACTCTCTCAAAAAATTAGCTGTCAGTCCAACCATGTGCATTTTTCATCGTGCCCCCAGAGAATGAAACCGCAGTTAAAGCACAGGGCTGGAACGGATAGAACAAGCGTTCCCGTTTATGTAAACATTGCTGAAAGTGTTGCTGATCCACTGATACATCTTGTAAATGAGGTATTTTAGATGAACATTTATGCAGTCAGATATACTGTACACATTGGAAATAAGCAGTTTATTTCTAGAGGGCAAAATAATGCTGATTATTCCAGTACAACCCTACATACAACAATGAGGTGTTACACATTTGTGCACTGTATTTCTATACTTCTGTGCCATTCTCTCTACATCAAATATCATATTTCAGTAAATCATCAAGGATTGTAGATTAAGACAAGCAGAGATTAACAGCAATAGAACATGTATATACATATAGGTGCACCTTACAAAGACCAAATCATAGAAAATTAGGCTCTGTAATCGAAAAACATACTGCATATTGGTTTTGTTTAATTTATTTCTTAATTGGTGCCTTCTGACTAAACTTGTAATTGTTTTTTTCCCTATCACTGCCAGGTCAGGTGCCATGGACGAGACAGAATTACAGCAACATTTAATTAGGGTCTGAGACCAGAGGTCCGCGAAGACCCTATTGTAATCACGACAACATGAAACATGCACAGAAAAGTAACAATAAACTAACAATTAAAAGCATATTAGCAGCAACTTCTAAATAAGAGAATGTAAAAAATAAGGTGTTCCTATGATGCCACATTTTTCAATTATGTATGTACTTTTGTAAATACCAATGTTTAAATAATGTTTTGATTATATATGATGTTTTGAAAGGTACCACCAAATATATATTAAATCTGATCCTAAATAATGTATTCAAATAAATTAATACGATACAATACAATAATACTTTATTGTCTGATGTATTCTCTTGCATCACAGCAGCTCCATTTGCAACATCAAGTATTTAAGACATGATACAAGGAAATAGAAATGTAACATAACTTCTCGATCACTGAAGAGAGACATGCTCAAGACCCTCTAACATGCATTTTACCCTGGATTTAATCTGTATTTAAAAAGAGTGCTTCAGTCTAAGTTTATCAAACTGTGGGACCCTGTATCTCAGATTTGATGATAAACAATGTTAACGCTATGAAAACGGTTTAAAATGCCAACATTTGGCAAGCAAAAAAAAAAGTGGTTTGTCAGGTCTTTGATAATACATTTTTCAATGAAAAGTATAATTTGTATTTCAAAATGAACGTGTAGTGACGGCAACACTAAGTGGCTGTCATGTTGTTAAGCCGCATGTTTGCAGATGTAGAACAAAGTGTTAACAGTGTTAGACAACAAAAGCACTGAACCCAATTTGTTATTATTATTTCAATTAAGAGAAAAAAATCTAAAGTAAAAAGCAAAAATGAAGTTAATTTGTTAACCTAGGTTCAGGAGCATGGCCACGCCTCAACCCCATCTCTAATCAAGGCTAAGTCTATTTATATCCGGCCAAACATCTGGCTCTCGCTTGTCTCTAATCTCCATTATTCAACTTGTGTATATTTTAAATGTCTAATTCTAGGAATCTTCTGGGAGCCTGTAATCAAGCCGAGCAGTTCATGCTGGAGGCGGAACCCCCACTCTGAGTCTCCCTCTGCAGGGACCACAGCACATCCTCCCAGACCGGACCAACAGATGGCTGTCGTCACGATAATCGCATCATCCCTCCATAAAAATGCATTGTTACTCCTTTCAATAAACCTATAAACATCACACAATTGATGCGTGGTCCCTTCGAGTGAAAGATGAGTTAAATGATTTGTAATTTTTTGCAAAAATGTTTCTGGCAAAATGATTGTGTAGCACAAAGACTGCAATCTCGCATCTTAAAACAAAGCTGAAATCAGCTGACAGGTGTCGTTTATTCATCCAGCTTCATGTTGAGAATTTGTTTCTCCCCGTGCCGTTCTTATCGCTGGGCTTTGTCTACCGCTGCCTGTCAAGGTCAATAATTGTAATTCAGGCTATTCAAGCTCATTTCCAATGTGGACACCTTTCATGCAGGGACAAGGAATTGTTTTGAAGCCTGGGAGATGCAGACAGGAGGGGGGGGGGGGGGGGGGGAAGGTCAATTGATTAGGAAGATACTTTTGCTGATTAGAGCCATCACTCAGTGTCACAATAATCAGTGTCATCAGCTCGTCTGCAGCACATTTGTGTTGTATCCCGGGACAGACAAACGCCCTCTGTGTGTCTGTGTGTGTGTGCAGTCTACCCCGCGCTATCGCACACACTCCCAATTACCTGATTGGATATATGCAAATTGGACCAAAATTAAAAGCCACCTGCAAGGAGACCCCTCATGGGACAGTTTTGTACACACACCAAGGCCGGATTAGTACCTCCAGGGGCCCCTGGGCACTGAGCGCTCATGCCCCCCCCCCCCCCCAACCAGTGGCGGACTGGGGGAAAAAAGTTGCCCGGGGATTAATTGACAGACAGGCCCCTCTTAATGCGCAGCATCGTATTGTATTTTTTTTCAAATCCGAGCGGCCCTCCGGCCCACGTACAGCACCAGCCCACCGGGAAAACTCCCGGTATTCCCGATGGCCAGTCTTCCCCTGCCCCAAACCCACGTACCAACAAGTAACACCACGCCTATACCCATACCTACCAACATGTCAATCTGGCATGTAAAATCGCACACCTATTTGTCAAAAGCAGGGACGCAGCCACATAGTTCAACCAAAGTAGGTCTAGCCTTTTGCCCTTTCAGTCAGAAATCACAAGACAAAGATACAATGGATAAGATCTCAAGACAGTGTATGGCTCAAGAAGACCTAGGTAATATCCCTCAAATCCTCAGAGCAGCACCCCACTTAATGCCAAAATATGACTGGCTGGCTGTACAAGTACACAAGGAGTTCTATTAGTCACAAACATTGAGAGTTACAAAAGTAAAATATGTAGTGAAATTGTGTGGTTGCTCAACTAAGTGATCAGTATATGTGATGGAAGATAGTGTATGTGTGTGTGTATATGTGAGAAGGAGAGAGAGTGAGTGTGTGTGTGTGTGTGTGTGTGTGTGTGTGTGTGTGTGTGTGTGTGTGTGTGTGTGTGTGTGTGTGTGTGTGTGTGTGTGTGTGTGTGTGTGTGTGTGTGAGTGTGAGAGAGAGAGAGCGCGAGAGAATGAGTGTGTGTGAGAGACAGTGGATCTTACCTTTTAGAAGTGTTTCTTCCTTGCCTTTCTCTTTGAAAAGTCTGTGATTAGGTCATCAAAATCCAAGGCTCAAGGCTAACATTGCTCGCTAGCTCAACAACATCCTCCGTGACCACCGCCACGGTTCCTTGTGGTTGCTGGCCTATTTCGTAACTTTTTGCTTTTTTGAAAAAGCTATTTATTGTTGGGACATTTTTTAATGCAGCCGCCACTCTCTCTTCTTTTTCTTTCTTTTCGCAGCCCTGCTGGGCGTTTGGCTAGCGGCACCATCAATTTTTTCAGCTCATGTGACAAAATGTGACATGAGTGAGGGTGTGGCTGTGATTCGGCTATACACCGCCGCTGCGTAGTAATAAAGTTGAGTGCATACATAGTGAGACCTACAGTACAGAGACGGTTTAGGAAATATATTAATTTCACCCTATAGAAAAGCTGTGTTATTTATGGTGAAGAGTGAGTGTCATTTAAAAGAATGTATGATGAGTGAGGTTGAGCCCGAAAAAGACAAGATATCTTGTCACTGAGGGCCCTCTTTGCTCCAGGGCCCCTGGGCACTTGCCCAAGTTGCCCATATGGTTAATCCGGCCTTGACACACACACACGCAGGATTTCTTCAGTTTTACCCTTCAACTGTCCCAGTAGTGTGTTTAGCATGTCTGTTTCCAGAAAAACCTACTGAGAGTACGTAGGTGTATGGTTTAAAGCTACGATCATAGAGACGAGAACAAAGGAGCACATACAGTATTTCTTTCAATTCTCTGAAGTGCCCTTTGCAGCGTGTCTTATAGGATATACTTTTTTTTCTCAATTGCTTTCATGATATGCTCTCGCTCCACATGCGTCTCTTTCTAATCCTACACTGTATCTATGCATCTGTCCGCTCTCAGTGGTCAGTGCCTTCAGTTGTGTTACAAATGACCGCAGCCCTACTGTGACCAGCAGGCACTTCTTCTCTTCTCTCCTCGCAGTTCTTCCCCTTTCATCTGCTCTCATCCATCCCAGCGTTCAGTCTCTTACAGAAAAGTCACTTTTTTCTCTCTTTTCCTCCCTTCCGTTCCCCTTCTCTTTGCCCCCGGAGAATTGGCAGGAGCGGAAATCTCTTCTCTCTCCCGTAGGCAACCCCAGTAAATCTCTCTAAGCTCTGCCTCCCCTGCCATACCTTTAGATTGAAGGCCACCTCCAAAGGTCACTGAGCAGAACTGATCCCCTGTATTCTCTTTATCCCAAAATGCTGGATGAGACTGGAGAAGAGGGGTGGCTGTATGGGATTAGTTTTGTATCATAAAGATAAAGCAACACTATGAGTTTAAAAGAAAGAAAAACTGAGTCAAGCAAAATAAAATAAATTTCTAAAATAAAACTATAAGTTGCAAACAAATCATTTGTGTAATCATGTAAACTATAAGTATTTTTTCTTTGTTTTAACATAGGTTTTTGTTTGCAGTTCTCTTTGCTTCTTTCTCAATGATCAGACTTTTGCTCTCGCTGCAGCTTTCTCGTTTACGCTCCCTCATTTTTTGTTTGAGATTTTGACACAAACGTCCCAGGTGGGCGGGACTTTCAGGGGTGTGTCCCCATTGGCTACTCAGTTATTGAGTGACAGCCCACTACACCACAGATCATAGTACTCATGCAGCAAACTCCGGAGTCCACTCGGCGACAGTGTTGGTGTCTCCTGGGGAGTTTCATGAACATATCGGACTTCTCTTATGGATTGCTGTGCATTATACTTGTGTTGTGTAGTTCATACTTTATTCCAACTTTAAATATTGTAATACCTGAACACACTGCAGCTGTTAAATAATTTCCCAATTTGGGATTGATAAAGTGTCCATCTATTTATTTTATAGATTCAAATGTATTTTCAAGCTAAAGGTGATACACTACGGAGCCCCTAAAGCAGGGGTAGGCAAGTAAGTTTGGCCTTGGGCCAATTTTTTAATGAGCCACAAGATGGCGGGCCAGAACATAATCAAAGCCTAATTCAAGGAATTTATTTTTGGTAAGAGGGCGCAGCGCCCCTGTTCCCCGGTTCAGAAAAAACTCTGATATCGCTGATAACCCTCCCCATCAACACTCTGATGCGCAGTCAGATCCGCTGATTGGTTCACTGATGATATAGGCGCCCAATCCAGAGCCTCTGGCTAGACCCGCCCAAAGGGAGGCTCGTCCTCTCTAGCCCCATTTCAGTCCCAAAGCCAGGGCTATTATCTGTATTTTAACAGACTTATCTTTTAAATTGAGGTGTATTTATTGTTCTCTTCAAAGTAAATTTTTCTCTGAAATGTTAGGGAGGATGGTCCTCCCTTTCCTCGATGGACGAGCCTCCACTGAGTAAAGCAGAGTTATTAACTAGGTAGCATGTGTTATTTAACATATTTTTATTCTGATAAGTATTGTCAAGTTCTCTGGGTTTTTGGCATTTATTCGAGTGTTTGCCCACATTTGAGAGGCTTGAGGGGCAACAGAGGACGCATGGACAACTGGAATCCTTTTTCCTTTTCTTTATTTCAACTTTTCAAGGACACATTTGGATTCTTTCAGATTGAAAACCTTTAAAAAATACAAAATAAATGAATTACAGCATGTTTTGCTTTGCAATTTATTTAATATATTATAACCTAAATTAATCAGTAACCAAGTATTTTACTCAAACTCAATGTATTTAATAGTTAAATAAGTACTTTAATTGATCTGGTTCCCCACAACCACACATTTGCCATATGTGACCCACTCTATCGAAATCAGTCGGAAGTCGCAACGGCTCATTTCAAAATAAACGTGGATTTGCGTAAAAAACTAGTTTTTCAGGGTTCGGGTGTTTTGTTTGATTTTAAATAAACAAAGTCTTGGCTTTCAGAATATGGAACTTTTATTTCCAAAATCACACGATAAATACATGTTTGAAGCTTGTAAAGGGAAGATGACAGCTCTCCCTCGCCACTCTGCTCTTCCACAGTGCAGCTTCCCCTCCCTCCGCTGACGCAAGGCTTGTTTGAGACGCGTTGCGGCTCGCCTCGAAAGTAGACGAGAATAGCCGATCGCAGCCGGGGGGGGGTCTCAAAAAGCTCGCCTGAAGTCGGACAGCTCGGAGTCGGCTTCGTCTTCTTCTTCTTCTTTTTCTTCTTCTCTCGGTTTTTTTGGCGGATTGCAAACAACTTTAAGGTGTATACCGCCACCTCCGGAGTCGGCTTGACTCGGTTTGCATTTATAAAGAATGCACACATGTGTTTAATCGTTAATGTCAGATACAGTGCTTGAATTGGAATGAAAAAGGTGCCAGTACTCTAAAATCAGCAACTTTTTCAAGTCAATTTTATATATACAGCCCACAAACAAGAATTTGGCTACTATAATGCTGGTGGGTTTGTCTCTTTACTACTGTATATTTTAGAAAGGTTCACTGTACTTAACATTTTTTATGATAGGCAGCGGATATGGCTAAAGCTCAGTAAGGTCAATATTAACTGAAAATATAGCAATCAAAGTCTAGATCTTCTGCTGAAGACACATGAAGCAGAGACCTTTCAGGTGAGAGCCCCTCTGGTGGTGTTCAACATTAATGACAAGGAAACAAAGCTCTGGTCAGAAGCATTTTTTATAAAAAGCTTTAACAAAATTAAGTATTTCTGTACATTTTGAATGCAATCTAACTTTCCAACTCAGAAAACGAAAAACGAAAAAGTGCCAAAAGTCTTCTCACATGGCTGAGCTGCTTTGCAATATACTTCACCACTGAAGAATACAATATGTATAAAGTAAACTATGATGCAATCTAACTTTCCAACTCAGAAAAATGATAAAGAGCATGAACAAAGAACATGTAAAAACAAATGCAAAATGTGCACAATCTAAAATGAGAAACTGTAACTGCAAGTAACAAAGTCTGAGCCATGGTAAAGAGTTACATTGAACACCAAGCTGATCAGATAACTCCCTGGTTGGTCTGAAGTCCTTCTATCTCCAGGATCTGTACAAATCGGCACATTATGCCAAAAGTCTTCTCACTGGGTGAGCTGCTTTGCAATATACTTCACATTGTTAGAAAAGGCTCCAGAAGGCCTTGGGGACATCAGTATCAGGGGCTGGAGCTGGACAGGCTCTTTCATCAGCACTTCTCCTTCCCTTTGCCAGCCAGGACCTCACATACTGTTCCGGATTGAACTGTCCTAGTGATGGTCCATTACATTTAATGAAAACCAGGCTGGACAGTCGGCTGACAGAGAGAGCATTCCTTTTTGCAGTAAGGATATCGTTCATGCAGCTGAATGCCCGCTCACACTCACTAGAGACAGCGATGGTTCGGACTGCTTTCAGTAGAGGCTCCATGGCAGCAGGTGTACGGGATGCCCTGGTTTCCTTGTATTCGCGAAAGCCCTGAACAGTCTCTCTTCTGTCCACTTTCAGCACTTCGCACAAACGTAGCACCTCTACGTCCCCATACTGTACGTCTAACTCCTCTTCAGGCCAACTTCCAGGATGGATAACTTTCATGTCCTGGATTAGCTGATTGTCCCGGGCCTCCCGGCCATGTAATGGGATTTCTCTTGTGCTGACATGAGAGGAGGTTGTGGAAGTCATTCTGTGTCTCAGATTCTCTACCATACTGCGGAAAAACTGACCTGCATGAATCTGTACAAGCCTGCCATTCTCACGCAGGGCAACACCCTTGAAGGACTTCTCAGCTAGAGCTGTATGAACTGTAGTCATGTGTGGGCCAGGCATGGTGACCATGGATTCAAAAACTCGTATTTCTCGAGTTAAGAGCCTATCTGCTGTAGGCAGTGTCATCTCTCTTTTTTGGAGTTGCCGAGAGAGGTCGCTGAGCTCTGTGAGCGCATCATACATCAGTCCCAGATTGCTGACAAACGTTGCAGATGTGAGCACATCATCCAGGCCCTTGTACTTTGCTCTGTCTCTGGAATCCCTGCTCGTGTCGTTTGCAGCATTTGTGAAGTGATCATGAAGCACTCGGTAGTTTTCCCAGACTGCTCTGACGCTCCTTTCACTTGAAGCCACCCAGCGGAT